>NW_026055169.1:0-195421 GCF_022829205.1 Neoarthrinium moseri | reverse complement strand
GGTCTGGGTGTGTCTACGACCATGACCGCCGCCACTACCGCCGCCCGCTTGCGCAGTCAGTCTGTCGGTCACAAAAAGGCAACAATGTGCCCAAACAGTTTCCCACCGACGCGCAACTTGTGAAGGAGTCATAGGCTAGACCCGTACAGCAAGCAGTAGAAGTGGTACATAGCATACACAGCAACGCGGGAAGTTTTGCTCCCACAATCAGTGAGATATGAAATGCCCACCTGCATCTCGACAAATGGGATGATGAGATGCCAGTGTTGCCTCTTTCTTCCCTTCTCCTTGGACTTTGGGGGGGTGGTGAAACTCTGACCTTTTTATGGAACGGCGGCAAGTCCAGGCTGGCTGGGCCCAACTGATCAGTTCACCCCCGGCACCCGATCTCCGTCGCCCGCGCATCTCGACGACCTTGGCCCTCGCAGCCTTTGGAAAGCAGATATTCTCTCTGGCCCTCGCCCTGGCCCTCGCCCTGGCCCTCGCCCTGCCTTCTGGCGCGCCTGCGCATCAAGTCGGCACGCAGCTGGACGCCCGACGCGACTGGAACAGCGTGGCACAGCCGTGTTCGGTGCATCAGATGCCCATCGCATCGCATGTGCAGGCCGGCCGAGCAGGCGCCATCGCTTCGTGGGTGGCGAGCGCGCTGGGCCCCCCAAGCCCGCAGAGCCGTGTCTGACCCGAGTCTCCCAGGGGGGGCCGCCCGTCGATTCTCGCTGGGGGGGTGCGAGCCACTTCCGATCCAGCACTGACGCTGCGCTAAGGACGGCCGCCTGAGGGAAGCGCCAGCGGCCCAGCGCCCAGCGCCCTTCCCATTTTTCTCTCTGGTCCTCGTGCCTTCCCGTCTCAAAAACTCCACTCCTCCGGGAACTCACACAACTAATTTCCCTCCGCCGCCCGAAAATCCGCGGCACCTCGTCTTCCACTCTCTCCATCTCCCTTCCCTCGCCCATCAGTCCTGGCACCAGAGCCGCCGGTTTTGATCTCATCCCATCACGGACGCTGGTATCTTGCGTTTGCGACCCGCCACGACCATGTCCAACGTAGTTCGGGGCACCTCGCTGAGGGCCGGCGGTGCCTGCGTCCGCTGCAGGAAGGGCAAGACGAAATGCGTAAGTCACCAAGTCACCCCGACCGCTCCCCTCCGCCTGGCGAAGGCTCTAAACCCAGCAAAAGGTGTACGAGAACAATCGCGCGCCTTGCAAGAACTGCGCAAAGGGAATGCATGAGTGCTACCTGCCCTCCGAGAGCCTGGCGCATCACCATGGCCAGTCGCCAGCTAGAGTGCCGCGCCCGCGCGAGAGTCTGCCGGGCGAGCGAAGCGTGTCGTCCACCCACGACCGCCCAGCTGCCCCAGCCAGTCAGGTGCTCACCAGCCGGTCCGTGAACAATGCCAGCGGCGACAAGTAAGTTCAACATAGCCAGCCACTTTTTCATCTCATCATGCACTACATCATGTCCATCCATCGTCTATCTAATACTGCCTCCTTGACCACAAACAACACTTTTCTCCCCAAGCAACTCGCCCGTCGAGTTGCGTCCGCCTGTGTCGCGTCCCCCAAAGGGGGGAGCCACGCCGGGTGGCCTCGCTTCGGGATAGCCCCCCTCCCCAAGGGCAGCCTACTCGTGCCAAGTCTCCCCTGCTTCCTTCCGTGCTCCCCGACCCCAAAAACTATCCCTGCCCAAGTCACGCCTGAGCTTCGGGTCCACTGACAATTTTCGCCTTCAGGATCACGCCGGAGCTGGCACAAGAGTGCGAACGGGTTGTCAACAAGACCCTCCCGGCCTGTGTCGCCTTTCACAAGCCCGGCTTCATTCAAAAACTGAAGAGCGGGACTCTCGACGCTAGCATCACCAATGCGCTCCTAACTATTGCTGCAAGGTAAGGACCCCGTCCCTCTAACAAGTGCTCGCTTCGCGTCCCCGTTCCGTCGCGGCACCTCCGGTCATGGGACCCACTTACATGTTGCGCCAAAGTCAAAGTCGCTCGTCATCCCATGTCAAGTTATCGTATCTGATCGTCCATCTAGGAGCTCTCCCTACATCATCCGCCGATATGGCGGTCAAGGCGGCGCTGCCGCTGCTGCGGAGCACTTTGCCGCCAAGTGCATCAGCGCAGTGATGCAAAATCTCGACAACCCGTGCCTAGGAGACATCCAGGCACTGTGCCTTCTCATCATCCACGAATGGGGCTGCCGGAATGCTATTCGTGCTTACGCCTACCTTGGCCAAGCAGCACGCATGGCCCAGATGTACCGCATCCTCGCAGTGCACCAGACCGGCAGCCCGGAGCCCGAGCAGTTCATCCGGGACGAAAGCTTCCGGCGGACCCTGTGGCTGATTTACATTCTCGACTGTTTCCTTACCAGCAGTCCCGGCCGCTATCCCGCACTCTCAGCGCATGAGATCAAGGATGTCGCGCTTCCATGCCCCGACATGAGCTTCAACTTTGGCACGCCAGTCACCGTCCGTACTCTCAGCGGCATCGCGCCGGCCGGCAGTGCGGACCCTACGCCTCCGAAGAGTGAAGTTGGCGAGTTTGGACACATTGTCATGGCAACTCAGGCTTGGCGTAATGTCATCGAGATGCTCACGACCGTCACGCTTGAGACCTTCTCGGAGCAGCAATGCGTCGCCCTGGAGAATGAGATCGAGGCAGTCCGCCAGGGCTTGCCAATGCACTTCACGGACAAATCCGGCCACATCAATCTTCACATCACCATGGGAAGCGGCTGGACCTACGCACTTCTGCACTGCCTCCTACACTGCGCAACCATCATGGTCAACCGTCGACGCCTCCTGCAGGCAGTCACCAACGAGGACTTCAATGACAAGGCTTGGCGAGCGACGCCTCAGCATGCGCAAATCGTCGATCGCGTCTTGACGTCTTCTCACGGCATCATCTCCCTGCTCCTCGCCCTGGACAATTACAGTGACAAGGACAGTCTCATCATATTCCCACTCATCTTGCTCTTCTCCTCGTTCACCGCAGGGGCGACCATAGCCTGGTTTAGTTTGAAGGGCTTCACGCCCCCCAACGTCAGGGAGTCGTCCGAAGCTCTGGTCCGAGACGCCATGCGCTTCCTCCACGAGGGCGCCGACGCCTGGACACTCGTCGTCCCTTGGTACCGACACCTGACCGTCATGGCTAAGGTCCTGCGTAGGGGGAGTCGAAAATCTGCTGCGCAGAGCCAGCCACCTGCAGTCGAACCTACTCACCAGTCCGCCAAAGAGGAGACGGCCAGCCAGTCCGACAACAACCCGGACGCCATGGATTACGAACGGCAATCTTCCGACCAGCCACCAGAGCCGGCCGAAGATCGCAACGGCAGCGAGCCACCGCGACGAGCTGGGTTCGCGGCCATCAACGGCGGATCGGCCGGAGCGTCCACGCCAGCCACCGTCAGCCCGCCTCCGGCCGGCGCACAACCCGCACCAGTCAAGACGGACTCGCCAAGCGCTCCCTCGTCAGCGGGAGATGTTCAGCCAGCGGAGCCTGCACCGCCCGGGCCCGGCGGTGACATGACGGCGGAGGAGCTCTGTGAGGCGTTTGAGCATCAGCTTCTCGAGTTGGATGACTTGGCAGCGTTCATGGGCGGCGGCGTTTAGAAAACCTCAATGCGCTTAGCTCTCGAGCTTTGGTCAGTGCGGCATGGTTAGTTCCTGGTTTGCGGGACATCCTTTTGAGAGCGGTCTCTTATCCCATCGTGTACCAACATATGTACAAGCATTGTTTGCGGGCTCCTGCGATTTTGCTTGGCGTTTTGATTTATATTATTCATTTGCGGAATGGAACTGGCTCGTGTTATCCTCGACCATGGGTTTTTGAGGTAATGATCCTCGCGAGTTGGAGGCGTTTGGTCGCAATGTACGAAGGCGGTGCCTCTGGAGTGGCATCTAGATTGTTTTCTTCTTCTTGTTTCTTGTTTCTTTTTCCTCGCCGTTCTTCTGTCGGCTCCCGGGTCGCTGACTATCTTTGGCCAACTACCTTCTGCTTGATAGAAGTAACAAAAACGCAGAATGCGTGGTGGAGAAAAGGTTGTAGGGCATACGGAATCGTATGCGTATCGTCGGTTCATAATTGAAACACATGGATTGATTGATGCCTCTGCCGTTTGCATTTCGAACGAATCGACTGCCCACCTAACCGTGATCGATACACATGACGACAGCCCGTCGGGTGGGATCCAAAAACTCCCCTGGATCGTACGCAGCGGCGTTCATGCGATGTCACGAAAGAGGGTGCCGGGTTAGGCAACGCAGCTGTTTGGAGAGGCAGCCAATAGGAGGCGGGGCTTGATTGGGCCAAGCAACTGCCTACCAGGTAGTACTAAAATGCTGACTTAAATACCTAACTACTTCATTTACCTAGGCATCCATGTTCCACAGTCGACGACCAGGAAGCCCCGCGTCCACCCGATAGTTTGCCTGTCCGTCTCCCTTGTTTGCATCTTCAAGGTTGATAAGTGGCCACTGCAGCTTCTCGAACACTCAACTCTACCAGTGAAAGTCCTGGGGCTTGCTTGGCGTGAAAGCCGGCGCCGACGACTCATTTCACCCCCCAACCTAGGGTGCTGCGGCTGAGGCAGCCAGTCACTACCTGGCTAGGTAACTAACTAACTGAGCGTCTTGGTTGCCTGGTCTGCTGGTGGTGGCAAGGCATCTGTCGTCGAAGAGGTGAATCGAACAGACGACCTGGAACACTGCGCAATACATAAGTGTTTGACGCTCTGCTGCAAACCCCCGCAGATCTCTTGCTCCTCTCCTACAGCTTCGAGGTCATCTCGTTCGTCGTGATTTCCCCTCCGAAAAGTAAACCGCCCGTCGCCGTCCGTCGGCAAGCAGCAAAGCGCACAACCAACGCCGCCCGTGTTGTCTGCCACGATGGACGCCCCCCACCAGAAGGAGTATCACATTCGTGACGTTGACACGCGTTCCGTCACCCTCTTCCCCGCCCGAGCTCAGATCATCCGCGAGATCAAGGATGTGCCACTTCGGCCTGGTGCGAACCAGATCACCATTGTGGGCCTGTCGCCAACCGTTGACGAGCACTCCATCAAGGTGGAAGGCGTCGGTTCGGCAGTCCTGATCACTGACATCGCCGTCGAGAGTCGCCCGAATCGCGACATCTTCCAGGATATTTTCCCTGAGTCGGACCAAGACTCCGACGACAACGACCAAGCCAGTTCGGATGAGGACATGTCCGATGAGGCGGAGGACGCCGACGATCCGGCCTTGAAGGATGTCCGCGAGAAGATCACGGCGCTGCGCGACGAGGAGAAGCGCGCCAAGGAGATCATTGCGAGTGCAGAGAGCCGCCTCAAGATCCTCGACTCGTACGGCAAGCTGTTGACTACCGACAGCGAGCACCAGCCTCGTGAAAGCATTCATGATGGCATTGAGACGTACCGCTCCGAGCGAGAGAAGGTTTTCAAGGTAAGTGAGATTTGACTCAACCTTCCACCTCCGTCCCAATGCCGCACGGTCGATGCTTTGCCCTACTTATGCTGAGCACTCATACTTACTAAATCTGCAGGATCACATGGCAGGAATCATCAACGCGCGTGATATTGCCAAACAGATTGCAGACCTCGACAAGGAGGAAAAGAAGCTGCTCAAGATTGTCAATCAGCAGCGGGCCAAGGCTGAAAAGGCCAAGGCCAAGGCTCGCCGCTCCAAGAAGAAGGAGGAGGAGAAGGAGGCCCGCAGACGCGCCGAGATCTTGAAAGAGAAGAACCGTGTCCGTCGCGAGCACGAGTCATTCTGGCCCAAGAACGTCTTTGTTGTCAAGGTCAGTTTGGACGCGTCGGCTTTCACCCCGATGACCTCCCGTCGAAGCTCCGTGTCGAGCGACCTCGTCAAGCTCGCAGTGGACGCACCTGAGCCCGGCGTGGATGACGACATCCCGAGGACCTGCGACCTTACGATCACGTACCTGACAACCTACGCACACTGGTCTCCGAGCTACGACTTAGCCCTCTCGACCACCACCAGCCAAGGAAACCTATGTTTCGATGCCCGACTGACAAACATGACATCGGAGACCTGGTCCAACTGCAAGGTGATCCTGTCAACCTCCCAGGCCGACTTCTCCGATCTCAACGACAAGATCCCTACCTTGGTTCCTTGGCGTGTACGCCTGGGAGGAAAGGGCCGTCCAGGCTCGTACAATGACATTATGTATTCGCAAGAGGAGAAATCGCAGAAGGCTGGTTGGTTAGCCCAGCAAAATGCCAGAAGTATTCAGCGGCCACATCACCACATGTTTGGCGTCGAGAGCGGAGGGCTTTTTGGTGCTTCGATTCCGGCTCCGGCGCCGGCTGCGGCTCCCCCGCCGAAAGCATTCCAGGCTACTGCTCAGCGTGCCGCCAACCCTAGCGGCTCGCTGTTTGGCAGTTCCCACAACACCGGTGTACCTGGTGGTGTCGGCACTACTTCTGGTGGCTTATTTGGTAGTGCTAGCGCGACACAGCAGATGCAGGAGAGCGTGCCCTCGGCACCTGCAGCATCTAGGAGCAGCGCGCTCTTCGGTGGTTCTGGGGGAGGTTTCGGCTCGATCGGCAGGGAGAAGAGGAAGTCGGAAACAGAGCACAAGAAAGCATGGGAGGTCTCTGGGGAGCCGCGCGCTGGCGAAGAAGACGCTGCAACACCTGATGCGGTGCCCGAGCTTGGTTTCCAGGAGTCTTCCTTTGAGGAAACAGGCCTTACATCAACCTACGAACTCCCCGGTCTCAAGACCCTTGCACCGTCACACACCGCTTCCAAGCAGCGCGTTGCCCGAATTACGTTTGCCAACGTTACGCTGAGCCACACCGTCGTCGCCAAGTACAAACCGGCTGCTTACCTCAAGGCCAAGCTCCGGAATGGTAGCAAACTCACACTCCTCAGAGGCCCGGCTGGCCTGACTCTGGATGGCAGTTTCATTGGCCGTACCGACTTGCCTCGATGCAGCCCTGGCGACTCGTTCAGTCTCAGTCTTGGGGTGGACCCGGCAATCCGTGTGACGTATCCCAAGCCGGATGTCAAGCGCAGCCAGTCGGGTTTATTCACCAAAGAAGACAGCGGCGTCTACAACCGGACCATCACCATCTCTAACACTCGTTCAGGTGAGAAGGGCAAGCCTGTGCAACTGACTGTTCTGGATCAAGTTCCAGTCAGTGAGGATGAGAAGCTTCGCATCGAAATTCTGCAGCCGGTCGGTCTGACCCTCGGAAGCTCTGGCGTGACTACTGGCGTATCTGGTAGGGAAGGCAAGGATGAAAAGGACTGGGGCAAGGCTGTTGCCTCGCTCAAAAAGGGAGGCGAGGTCTCCTGGTCCGTCACTTTGAATGCGGGACGCGTTGTCAAGCTGGGCCTGGCCTACGAATGTTCATTCCCGACGGGAGATCATGTGGTCAACGTCTAAGTATGGGGTGAATATCTTCGAGGAAGCACTTATATCGGCGATTTGGACATTCACGGGTATGCACTGGATGCTTGTGGATACATGCATCAGGCTCATGAGGTCTTGTACTATGTATTATTCGGCTGCAATTACAGTAATCACTGTAAGTGCCCTTTGTTGATTCCCGCATTCTCATTCGTGGCATAGCCAATGAAGGCAGAAAACCCAAAAGGGAGTTATCTAGATAGCTTACGTAGCATAAGATACTGGCCTTGACCTAAAAACTTCCTCGAGTGCAAGTATTTGCATGAATATCTAATTGTGTGACAAGTGCGCTGGAGAAGCGTATCCCAGCATACCAGAAGGGTTGTTCAGCTTTATTCAGCCTACACTGGCCTAACTGCCCATGGGTCTGAATTGAAGCCTGGTAATGCTTGGCACTTTGCTGATGTCGAACTCCATAAATGTTTCGCAGGAGGCTTCTTGTCCCAGGTTACAGTAGCGGGACGTGACCGAGGCGGTGGGCGATTGTATAGAACCCTCCGTAGTCCCTGACACCCGAAGCAAACTCACGATCCTCTAACATGTCGCAAAGCCCCAGTCCTTTCCAGCTATCTCTATCTGGTAATCTCATCATCATTTAGTGATGTACTCTGCATGTACGGCTCTGAGGGGTTTGTGAACTACGGCAATATGGATTAATTCGATTACAGTTTAACGTACGACAGTATTGGTAAGTGCTGTGCGAACTCTGTCGTAGTGAGGCAGCTGGGTACCTATGTACCTAATTAATCACGTATCGAGGCAGTTCTTCTACCCTAATCGCCTTCATCGCAAGGGGCGTTGATCCCACGGCTCAGGAGACGTGGTGGACGGATCCAACTTCTCAGCCCTTTTGCCGCTCATCCACAAGCCAGGGGATTTCATGCTAACATTTCTAGTTTTCCTAGCATCGGTTTCGTTTCATCTTAGTTGAATTACGCGGATCTATCTGGTGTCCCCCATTGCTCTTTTGTGTCCAACGAAGGAATCTAACAGGATGACCGCATAAGTTCCTTGAACATGACGATGGTGGCCGATCCGGCCATCTGCCACAATCACCTCTGCAAGCTTTCAAATTCCAGGTCCCTGATGTGCCTCCCGAAACAGCATTCACCGGTTCCACGCGCGAGCCGCGGATGGGGATCTTACCGGGAAGAACGGCGGGTAGAGGGTGCAGTTGCCTGAGCCGGGTGGGCATCCTATTTCCACGGCAACCTGGGCGAACTTCTTTACCACTCCCCCGGCCTTACGGCAGGACCTGTTTGGCGGTAAGATGGCACTTACCGACTACACCGACCGGTTTAACTAAGGCTCGGTAATCCTGGCCGTGGTGGCCAGCATCTCCCGGGGTCTGGAGCGATTTTGAATGACCGGAGAGCCGTTCCAGATCTTCGACCGGGCCAACGCCTTGCTAGAGCACTGCACCGACAGCAGACGCGCCGTCTTCCCCGGCACGTGCCGTGTATTCGCCAAAAAGGGGGTGGGGGGAGGTCTGGGCTGCAGCGAGGAGATCCCGAACCAGATCGATGACTTTGTGGTCGTGGTCGGTGTCTTCAAGGTTTGGGAGCGGAACTTTCCGCTCCACTACATGAGAGAGCTCGTCGTGTCCTACAGCAAAATCTTTATGCCTAGCACGCCTGGTCACATGGACACATAGCGCCGCGTTTAGGACTTGCTGTCCAACATGGTAGAGACCGTGGTATCTGCTGAGTTTGGCACTCTAGAGTCAGATCATGGTCGGGACAGGCGGTCCGCAGTTGTGATGCCGGGCGCTGACGAATGTGAGTTTGGCTTGATCGGTCAATTCCTAGCAGACGTGGGTCGGGTACCATTGAGTACGCATAGGATGCGAGCGACAGAATTGACCCCTCCACTGCAATTGTAGTGGATGAGGATGGCAATACTTCAGGACCACCTGCTGTCCATGTTTCTCCATTGAACTCGACCCCGCAAATGCATGGACTGAAGTTGTTTATAGTGGAGCGATTATACATGAATCAAACAATTACTTTTGAGACTCTCTAGTTAGTCCGAGAAAGGGTTACTAAGTCAGCCTTCCCATGGGTTGGTGCTACTCAAAACGAAGTAGCCAATTATACCCGTATGCAATTGTCTCGCGAACACTGCCAAAACCAGCCCGCTGGCCCCCAACCCATCAGGACTGACTGACCGTGGGGCTGAAAACGGGCAGTCCCGTGGAATACCAGGGTGGTGTTCATCGCATGGACGTCTGTGCTCCGCCAATCATGCTCATAGGTTGCTGGTTTGACTGCCGCGCAAGTAGACAGACAACCAATACTAATACAGTTGGCGGCTTGGGGGCCTGCAGTGAAACCCCGCCCCAGCCACCTCGATGGTTTGGCATGAGCGGGACGGAACGTTTCGTTGTTGCCAATTCACGACTACTCATGCGGCTCGGTGACTTAGGACTTGCGAGTTTGTTCATCTCAGTCATTCCTCACTCCTATACTACTAGCGGTGTTCGCACTCCAAATTAGTCCATCGGGCCGGTCGCATCGGCTCCCACATTCTCATTCCCACCATGACGACCATAGGTGAACCTATAACCATGACAGAGTTTCAGCCTGCGCCTACACCGTCTTTTCCTCCGCCGCCAGATCCAAGGCTAAACCTGCCTGTCTCGGCTCCACACATTGGACACGGACTTCCTTCGTCTAGAGCAGCGTCCGAGCTCTCGCTGCGGGAGTATGTGGCTTTGCAGAAGCAGCGGCGATACAATGACCCCGTCGCCGAGAATCGTCTACGTACCCAACGTGAGGTAGTGCTCGCTGACCTCCGGACGCTGAGGAGCGATGTCTCAGCTCTGGTCAAAGCCGGAGAGTCACATAGATGGGGACGTTGGGTACTGGGTGGATTCGTGTAGGTGCCGTCGGTCGACGTACATGGCAGATAGCTGCTGACAAAGCCAAACAAAAAGAGCGTCACTTATCCCAGCCGTCCGGCGGATCTTCCGGCGGCCCTCGGATGATGACGAGTCTTCCAACGACACTGAATATGCCTTCAAGCAGAGCAAGTCGCTGATTTCTCGAATGTGGAGCACGGTGCGTTACAACGGTGCGCTCGCTTCCATGGCGCTATTTGTGCTGTCTGTCTTGTATGTGTTCCAGGCCGAGGTGAGCCTGCGAGTTGCCAGAACCGTGTCCAAGCGTCTGAAGCGACTTATTGCTAGGATTGAGATAGGCGATGAGACCATGGTGGAGAAGGACATGGGTATCTTCAAAGGCTGGCGCTGGAGAGTATTGGCATGGAAGAGCTGAGTGATGTGGCTTTCAGGAGAATTCATGACTTCCGACTTCGGTAAGCTGTGTGACCGAAAGCGGGACCAGGAACTTGGAAAGACTTCAAGACCTTGGTGTACAACCTTGTTGTACAGTGCATAGAGAGACATCATAGACCTGACCCAAGTGTGTTTGCCTAACAAGGCCGCTTCTGAGAATTTGGGTTTATTCGTCATAATCGTAGCAAGTCTCAATGTAACAAAACCAGCCCCCTCGCTACTTGGAGCAAGAGCTATAACGTATATAATTTCAATCCTGAGATCCACCCAACGGTTATTATATAGCTCGGGTTGTTCCTCCTTTTGACTATTGGCTGTAATCTGGTGGCTGCTTCAAAAGTCAAGAGCATTAGTTTTATTATGACGGATCTTGGAGGCCGCATATGATCAACTTGCGCCGCCAAGGCTGACTGTCGGGTCGACGGGCCAAACGGTTGGCAGAGTGAAAAGTTGGAATTTATCGGATTTCGAAATTCTGTCGAATACTCTCTTCAGGCCCAGAATGGCGCGTCAGAGAACTTCCGCTTTTCCAGGCAGAATTGCCGCACGCCTTCAGCCATTCTGATTCCGCACGCCTCAGTGATATACTTCTGCATTGTGCTGATGGTTTCGAACTGCTGAGCATCGACAAGGTCGGTCGTGGCAGCCGTCGAAATCGGCCAAAGGATCATGAAACCGATGTAACTCTTCGCGAGTAGTGGCAATCGGGCTCGTCGTTTCGACATCCACGTACCGACATCCCTCTCACCTGCTGTTTCCGAACTGTCCGACGACGACGGTTCATCGTCCGGGAAAACGGGTTGTCTCGACGACGCTGAGTTCATCCAGTCCGTCTCTTCCATGAGCCCGTAGAAGTACGGGACCAGTCTCAATATCTCGGCAATCTCTTTCCTTCCCATCGATACCGCCTCCGCGTATTCCTGTGTTGCTTGATGGGGTATAGAAGCGGCGCATCTGGCCATGACGTTGTATGTGACGAGCCGAGCAACACAGCCGCAAATGTGAAGGCTGGTCTCGGCAAGCATCTCGTACGATCTCTCCATCCTCGAGACTTGCACGTTGGCAAAGGCTGCTTGCGAATCGATGAGCGGTATTGAAGCCTGATCCTGCGCCGCGGAACTGGGGATCGGGCGTTGATACTTCTCGTAAGCTTGTATGAACTCTTTCGTGTCATCTAGGACCTGGTTCAAGCCCGTCATCTCTTCATCCGTTCGCGGCCCGCTTGGGTTGATGGGCGCGTTGGGGAGTTGTGGGACCGGTAAAGTGCCATCGCGACCTGTCCTGGCCTGATCTATGGCATCCGTACCTTTGAGCGACATTGTTTCCGTCAAACTCTGAAAGTCGCCAGGGCCTTTTAACTCTATAGTCGTCGCGTCCTCGACTTCGGCAGGTTCGGCTGCGGCCGCGTCGGGGGTGATATAAGTCGTGTACGTAGGATTGCTCAACCACTGCAGCCAGCTCTCAGTACCGGAATGGGGTGATGAGAAGCCCATCAAGGCCAGTTTCACCTGCGTATTCATATTAGCCACGGGAGGGCGACGGCGAAGGCTGGCAGTAGCATACCGATTCATTACTGATGACGCGGAAGAGCGCTCTGCAGAACTTGTCGTGAATTGACACCTTTCCTCGAGCACCAAGCATAGCTGCCGCGCCATACACGTGGCTGCACCACCCCAGAATACTCTCGCTGGTGAAAACCTGACACAAGGTTACTGCTGGCTCGTGTAGAGATGGGTTGGAAGCTGGCGGTCTTACCTCAAATAGTGCAAGTAGTACGACTGACGCGAGAAGCTCGTCATCATGACAGGAATGAGGCTGCTGAATCGCCTCGTTGGTGAGTCGCAGAGCTGTTGAGTATGCCGCTCGAGCACGCACGACGGTTTTTCTCGCATTCGGTCTCGTCGAGAAGGCGGCCAGCGATACCGCCGAGAGGGAATTCGAAAGGCATGGGCCGACGGACTTTTTGTGGCTGACTAGCTTGAGCACCGAGAGATAGCCTGGGTCGAGGTACTGGGTTGGTGCAAGTGCGTAACGGTTCGCGAAGTAGCAGAGTGCCTGGTCCTCGACTGGTAGTGACAGAGTTCCGACCTCGAGTGCTCTCGACCGTCTGCTCCTCGGTGTAGAAGCCCGCCTCAAAGTGACTTGGTTGTCTCTTGGCCCTTGTGACGTGGTGGACGGCGGTGAAGCAAGGCCGGTCCTAGAGCGGTCTGGTAGTGCTTTCGCCCTCTCCGGCCTTGAAGATGCGGCAGGATGTGATCTGTTATCACCATCCGGGGAAGGTGGCGGGCTTTTCTCCTTGGTGAACTTCTGGATAGTGGCAGATGTCATGTCCCGTATGATGAAGGCCGTGTCATCACGATAGCCTTTGCACTCCCGCCCTGCCCGCATACATTTCTGGCAGTGAGGCCTGGCCTCGTCACACTAGGATCCGTGTTAGCATACCTCGACCGATGGCGTTTGGAGCGCTTCCCAAGGATGGCAGCGACAGCGACAGCGACAGCGACAGCGACAGCGACAGCGACAGCGACAACGACGACATACCTTCAGGCGCCTCTGACGGCATGTGTGGCACGCTGTAGACTTCCCAGTATAGAACATTTTCCCCGGCAGGGTGGCTGATGTTTCACGGCAGAATTCGACCCCGACAGACGTCGGTCCATGGATGCGCAGCAGGGTAGGCAAGCTTTCCAGCTTGATGCATGCCTATTTGGGTAACCCAGAGCAGGTTGGAGGACGTTGCTGATCCTGGGCCCTGGCACACACCCACACACAGGATCCACAGCAAGCAGCAAGCAGCAAACAGCAAGCAGAGAGGGGATCGGAATGACGGGATCGGTGTCTGAATCTGAGCCCGGCCACACGCTCGAGGGCTCACTCACGAACCGGCGTCGCTCCAAGCTGGAAGGCCGTTCCGCGGGCTGTCCGCCAATGTTGACAGAGTGGAGGGGCTGGGTTGACCTGATAAGCTAAGTTGTTGATCCAGCACCATCCAGCACGGCGGGAATAGCGCTATGGCAATGGTAGAACCACCACAAGACCCGTCCGCCCAGCTTGAGTTGGCTAAGCTAACTTGGGTGCTCCAGTAAGTATGTCTCCGAGACCCCGCCCTCGCGCGTTCCCATCAACAGTAAGCCAAGTTAATCCAAGTTAATCTGACAGCTCGTCAAGATGCCCGCCTGCCGCATGAATTGGATGGCTCTCGGGGCGAGGGCGAGGGCGAGGTGTGAGGTGGGGGGGAGCGCCCGGGATTTTATGTTGGAGGTGCCCTCGCTTGCTAGTCAAAGTCTAAATCTCACAAAAGAGAGAGAGAGAGAGAGACCAGGCGCCGTGCAGGCCCTTACTCTCACTCTCACCCTCTCACACTCTCACCCTTTCGCCCTCACCCTCACGGCCCAGCGCCTCGCTCGGATGGAAAAGGAACGAGCCCGAGGTCGGGTCGGCAGATCTGCCATGGTGGCCGTCCCGTTAGCCGGCTAATTTTAGCTGCTGTGCAGCGTATGCCTGCAGAATGGCATCGTGACATCGCACGAGCACCTCGTCCCGGATGCGCATGTGTGCCCCAGCGTGTAGAACTACTTGCTTGTACGTCGGGACCAATCCACCAGCACTGGTCAGGGTTTCCCTTTCCAAAGAGATAACACACCATGTTTGGACGTTGAGCGGCGACCGACTTTTGCTCTCATGCGCAGTAGCTTCTGGCGCACATGCGCCGAGATCGCCACTCCCTCTTGGGGTAGATAGTTCCAGGCCACTTCGAGTGCTACCACCATCGAGAAGAAGCGTCTTCATGCTCGTGCAGAGTCAGTTGATTGCCTGAACCCCCAGAAGCTCTCGACTGATCGTCGAGCGGACGATTCATTGCCCCCCTATAGACCATTCGCTTCATAGTGAGCGATGTTACTCTCCATGACACGGTGCCCTCGAGTACGCGCAACGCCATCTGTCTGGTGTGCAATAGTCTGCCCAGATCGTTCCACCACCCTGGACGCATATGCATGCAGTCGGTGCAGCCCCAGATGCCTGGGTCAAGGCGAAACCCAATGACAAGGGAGGTCCGCGTCCCAAGCGCAGGCCTATCGGCACCTTCGGTCCAATTGGCACCAACCTACCGGGTCGACTTATTATGTGCCTACTATTAAAACCCCGTAATAGTTGCCACGGCGTGCAAACGAGATGCTGTGAGGCCGCCGTGCGTGCGCAATTGCCCGTCGCTTCACATGCTCGCCCTAGGCCGCTGTATACCACGGTGGACTAGCACTTTGGTATTGGCCTTGATGTCGTTTGATCTGGGGTCGCAACAGTCTTCCCGTTCAGGTGTGCTGCCCGGATTGATCGTCAATATAGTCTTGTGATGCTCCACACTCTAGCCCTACGGATGCTTTCGACAACCGTTCCTGATGGATGGGAACAGCGTGACATTATTCCCGTGAGCTCACTCCTTGACTCCAGGGCTAATAAGCTAGGGATTCCGTGGCCGACAAGGCCGCTCACCACGTGGCAACGCCACCCATTTGTCAACTCTTCATACATCTCTCGAGGGGTGCCCCCTGAAATTCTGGGCCCGAGAACCAGGACGGTACTTGACTCAGTCAAATGCTCTATAAGCAGTATCTTTAGTCAAGGGGACGATGATCTGCGCTAATGCACGGGGGGGAGGGGGGGTGGAGAATCTTCCCACGTGTGACCTTGCTCCATCCACGGAATTTGGTAGTCGAGATATTGACCTTCAGTTTGTGATCTTGCCGTAGCGCGCCAGCATCGGTTGGCCTGGCCATGACAACATCCTTCGCCGCTGTTTGCCTTGTAAAGCAATCATGGAGGAGCCATGTGGTGGCAGGGCCTTGGGCGTTGGACTTTGACGATAGTGCATATCTCGACTACGGTATTCGTAGCGACTACTCACATAGCTCCCGGGTGATCAGTTTAGTGTTGTGAATCGGCATACTCGGTAGGGCTTGAGTGGCGGAGTTGGTCTTCGACTGGACAAAGGCTAGGCGCTGCGGGCATTTACAGTAGCCAACAACAGGACCCAAGTTAGTCTTCAACGTACGTAAAGCGACAAGATGCCCGGCGCAGATCAAGAACCGGTGGACGAAACACTAGCATGTGAGGCCCTTGCTAGCCTCGCCGTCACTCCCGGTGACAGCACGTCTAGAAGTTTTCTTCGCGCCGTGACCATTCATTGGATGCTTTCTAGAGACCCTTGCCGCTTGGGGAAAATGCCCCCAGAAGTGGGGGTAATATGTCCATTGCTAAGGGCACTACTGTGGTATACCCTATGGATCAGTTATCGTTGCTACCACTGGAGCCTTCCCCCCGGGTTTCACGTCCATCAGGATGGGATTCTGTTCTTGGAGAGCGAGAAGTGAGGCCATTTGTTTAAACCAGAATGCCACCACGTTCGATTGGACAATGGTGAGCAACAGGCTTCCGTGGGCTAAATACGGCCGTCTCTGCACTGGGTGTTCCAGAGAAGTGGTAAAGGGACCCAATAAAGGCCTATGACCCAGGTACAGTATCTATTCTGCCCCGGGATGTCGCCAGCCCCTGACTAGCTGGATTAGTGCGTTGCTAAGGCTGAAGATGCGTAATTAATTCGCCCTGAACCATGTGTCGCTGAGGGTTCTTTTCGGACCACTTCCGCCCCGCGGTGCCTGAGTGGAATCTGTTGATTCCGCTCCCAGAAGTCCCTCTGAACCTGACTGCCTGGGACTGTAGCTCAAGGTCATAGCACAAGAACACCTTGTTGGCTACCGTCCAATGACGACTTTCTACCGGTACACGAGACGCATTTACCAACGTAGGTGCTGGGTCTCTGGCGAGTCAACAGCTCCTAGACTAGGCTTAACGGAGTGCGGTCCCTTTAGGGGTATTCAAAAGGGCCTATGCAATCACCCAATCAGTTGATGTTCCCATGCATATCCTCACTATCTTGCCACTCATATCGCTGTTAAGTTTCTTGTATGCTGACATCTTGCCCAGATTTGTGCCTGTATGATTCGGGGTTGCATTTTAACAAAAGGCACGATCGCGTCTTGCTGGTGCGAGCATCCAGCCTCAACCATTGGGGCGAATTCGTCTCAGCCGTGGCGTGTGTACTGCCGATGCCAGTTTTTCCTGAGATGCAGCATCTGAATAACAGGTGGACTGGGCCTAGAAACCCTCCCGCATCCTTGGCGCAGATCGTAGGGCTAGGATATCGAAGCTATTATTCACGCAATCGGGGGTCTCCTTGTCAAGTCGCGGCAGAAGGGGGATTTGAGATAAGAAATGATCATCCTCTAGTTCAGCAGCACACCAGCCTCCACTACGAAAGGCAGAGTGCTTCACAGTCACGCCGGGCCTCCAGACCTCCGCTTAGGGCATATCAAGTGAAAACGCCTGAGCGCGCATGCTTTACTGACTAGTATCGAATTTGAGGCATCAAATTCTTCTTGAAATAGTAGATAGAGTACCAATACAATACGGACGAATCAAGGCCACCACTTGCACAGAGCAGTGATATATCAGTTTTGCATTGAGCTACTCGCCGCCTTAGGCGTTATGTGGTCATTTTCGGCGAAATTAGAATGCGCAGCTGCATGCAGACAGCTGCGTCAGCTTCGTAATGCAAAAACGTAGAGACGTGTCTCGAATCGATCGCGAGTCAGAAGACATACACGCGACGGATGCAGTCCCGAAGGATGTATGGGCCAGTAAACTAGGGCCATTAAACTAAACATTAATAAGTCTACATACGGTTGAGCTGTGATGTTACTCCACTACGCTGTACTGCCGCCAACTTGGCCGAGAGGTTCAAGCTCACGAAGCCCGGTTCAGGGACCATACTTGGTCCAATCGATGGCCGACACATCCTTGTAGCAATTGACATTCGAGGCATACTCGTGGCTTGATAGGCTCCCCTCCGGAAGGTCATTGAGTGTGGCACACTCTGCGACGAGTTTGATGGCAATGCACGCATCGGGGATATTGTGCTCGTACAGGGCGGTCTCGGAGTCGAAGATATCATACGTCCAGCGGATCGTGACGTACTCCTTGTTGTAGTACGGCACAACTTGATTGCAGGCGACGTAGGTGCCTTGGCCGGCTCCCCTCAGGACCGGATAGATCTCAGGAAAGTGCTGCAGCTGCACGCTCTTCGTACCCGTGCCAACGTTGAGGCTCACGTCATGGTAACCGTCAGCGTCGGTCTGATCCTCGGCGGCGACGTAGATGCCGAAGGGAAATGGAGGAGTGCCGCCGTCGCTGAGGACGCTGCCCTCGTAGTAGCGAATCTCCTCAGCTGTGCCGTTCTGGTAGAAGACACGCCCGCTGCTATCCCCATCTGCGAAGAGGACGGCATCGTTGAAGCCGGCGCCGGTGTGGATCCCGTTGAAGACCCAGTTATTCACCGGCGGGTCAAAGTCCTTGGATGGGTCGGTGACGTTCGCAACCAGGCGGAACGCTTTGGACAACTGCGTCTCGGGGTAGTTGGGCACTACCTGGCGGGAAGTGAAGGGGGCTGCTGAAGCTAGGCCAGCCAAGCTGAGGGGTAGGATTGTGGTGAGCATAGCGTAGCAACTTGACGTGGTGTGAGGTTAGCCCGACTGATAATACTGATGTTTGCGGGAAGCGTTGGAATGAGGTGCACTGTTTCTGGAAAGCTGAGGGGTTGAATATGGTCAGATGATCAAGGCCTGCCACGGAATGGACGGGAAGGGTCGACGATCTTTATATCAATCCAGACGGCCTTGATGCCTGTCAGCTCTCTGTTGTCACGCTGCCCGCGTTGTCTGCCGCCCGGCCCTGGAGATTGCTTCCGTGGCGCCAGCGTCAACTACGTTGTCAGCGGCCGAAGATCGTGACCTCGCTGTCTCACTGCAAAAGAGAACATCGTCGTTAAACCCGGGCAGAGTGGTCGTAGGCTGAAGTCAATACGAGATCGCTTAGGCCGATCCTTGCCCCGACCCGTCTAGCGGGTGTGACCAGCCATCAGCGGCTGGGGATGACGCAGGTCTCGTCTGTAAGTCGCAGTGGAATTCAAGACTTTTTGGTCTGACTTGATCATCACCATACTGTTGTCTGTATGCTGTATGCACTGGTCGTGGACGGTCCGAATTGGCTTGTGCGTGCTACGGGTGTCAGCATGAAGATCCCGCACAACCGCGCCCGGAGCAATACGAGGCCAGAAACAGACTGCTGACAGTGCAGAAGCGGCAAACCCGCCGTTGCGAAAGCCCAATGTGGCAGCCCCATATGCTAGATCTGGAGAATGCTGCCGGTGCCGCAGGACGGGCAAGCCCGGCAACAACCTTGGAAGCTTGAAATAGCCCCTGCCACTGTTGATATGTGCAGCTGGGGGGAGACATCGTGGCCTCAAGCGGGTGAAAGCCTCGCGGACACGAGAATGACTGCTTCATTTCATGCGTGCGGCGGGAGTGGCGGCAGGGTGGCAGCCTCGGGCTAGACCGTACGACCACGGCTATCTATATCTGTGGGCTTCCGAATCCCCTCGCAGGATGGCTTAGGAACAGACTATCGAGTGCATAATTGTCACCGTTGTCCGCAGAACTCCGCGGCGACTCTTTCACTAGGTGCCAACTCGCCAAATAAATCAACCCTCGATAGAAGGCGGCTCAACACCATGGCCTCCCATTACACTGTTGTATCCATTGACTGCTACCCGTATATCTCGCGCATTTCCGTCAGCTACCACCCCCTAGAATGGGCGCACTTTGTCGGCATTCATACACGAGGGCTGATTGCAAAATGGTCTGCCCAAAAAGAAGAAAAGAGAGAAAAGAGAGAACAAAAAAAAAAGTCCTCGAGTCACTCCAGTCAATGCCACAAAAATGGGCTAGATATCAGAACAGCGTATAAGGGAA
The DNA here is from genome assembly GCF_022829205.1 of Neoarthrinium moseri. Lineage (NCBI taxonomy): Eukaryota > Fungi > Ascomycota > Sordariomycetes > Amphisphaeriales > Apiosporaceae > Neoarthrinium > Neoarthrinium moseri. The sequence goes on along the minus strand of NW_026055169.1, from coordinate 175,833 downwards.
TGCTTCATAATATTATCATGCAATCCAATGCCGACTATTAGTGGATTTCTCAGGATATCCTCCAGGTTGCGCCATCCAAACCCTAAACGCCGCCTATTGCATCCACATCCTGACACCGGAGACCTCGTTGTTTCCCAGTCCTTAGGCATAAACACTTTCAGTAAATTGATTGACCTGCAAGCCGGTTTCTGCCATATTAGCGTCCTTCAAGAAGTCGAGAGGCATCCAGACCAGGTGCCCCTTGATTTTGTTGAGCTTGTTGCGGATGTCCTCGGGAGGCAGGAATTTGTCAAAGATGTGACCGGCCTTCACTCCCTTCGGCGGAAGGAATAGGTTATAGTCGTCGAATGTTTTCACTGTGCCAGCGTTAGATATCATTACAGACTCTATGTCGGGGGAGGGTAAATACCGTGATCATCCGGATCAGCATGGAAGAGATGCCTGAAGATCTCGGTGTTGGTGGTTGCATTCTCAGTCCACATCTTCCACACGTCCTCAGACATCGGGTCCTCGACAAACTTGTAGCTGTCCTCACGATCCCAAGCGTCGTTGGGCGAGTCATCGCCCGGTGGTTGGGCATTGACATCATCCTTGACGTCCAGGTCCTGGGGAGGCAGTAAGCCCAGGTGCTCCCGCCACAGGTATCGGCGTAGTGTGGCAGCGTGGCGACCGGCCTCAAAAGGCTGGCCGTCCATGACGCTCTGGATGCGGTCCGTGTCCTCCATCACAATGGATAACTCGCTGTCGTGATGACCCTCTTGGCTTCTATCATTCAAATTGCTCGATCCACACACGACAATGCGATCATCGACGATGAGAAGCTTGGCATGGATGTATAGTTCTTCCTGGATCCAGTTTTCCACCTCGTCTTTGGGGTCGCCCTCCCAAGGCTGATCAGTCAAATCGCCAGTGTCCGCCATGGCATGGTGGGCGACGCTGAAGGCAGTCGTCGGCTCTGGTGCACCATCTCTGGCAGCTTCGAACCGTCGTTTCTTCTCGGCCACGTCGTCCAAATCGGGGCCGCCGTTGCTTTCAGTCTTGCCCATGTGCTTGTCAATGCCACCCTCCACATCCTTGGAGCCGTGGATGCCGCTGCCCATGATCTCCTCTGCCTGTGCTCGTTGGAGTTCATGATATGGCACTCCAGACTGCTCTTCCTGTTTCTTGATCTGCGGTGTTTTGTTGAGACGATCATACGTGCGGAGGTTGAACACAAAAATATGCTGTGTCGGATCTACGCCCTCCTTACGGATCTGCTCAAAGATCGAATGTTCGCCGCGGCAAATCGACTTGAACTGGTAGTCCATGATGGCGCGAGTCCTGTTCAGAGCTGTTAGTACAATCCGAGCTCGCAAAACCTCCAGGAATCAGGAGTTGGAGTGGTGACCCCGAAGGCTGGTTTCCAGATCATCAGACGATAAGAACTCACCCCGTAGCAGCGTCATCACGAAGATCGCCAGCGAATCCAGGAATGGCGGGTATGAGTATGATGACACGGAACTTGCGCCCCTCCTTGCCAGCCCGCACACAGGCCTCTACGATGGCACGACCAATTTGGTTGTGAACTGGGGATTGCTGATCGCCAGTTGCGGTGATGAAGAACTGGTTCTCAATGTACACATAGTGTTGCGCGTTGCGAATGATCTCGCAATAGGCGTTCTGAATTGAATGATCTCTCAGAATACCGCTGGACCAGTCGGCGCTGGATCGAACGATCTGAGCATGAATCGTACCGCGGTTCTCCAGATTCTTGGTCTCCAAGGGCGTGTAAGGGTGAACCACGTAGTCGCCGACAGGGTGCTTTGGACGCTGCACACCAACGAGATCCTCATCGTCGCCTTGTCGACCGCGAAGCTCGATCCAGTCAAACCTGTCGTCACGCTTGTACTTGTCACGCTTGATGAAGTTCCAGCGCAGTACAAAGTGCTCAGCAATGTCATAGACACAAGGTCCAATGACCCCCATGGCAACGTCGTGCCATGGCATGCGACCGTAATCGGCCTTGCTCAACTCGTTCTGCTTCCAGTCCTGGACATTCTGGAAATCCATGACACGGTTGTTGTTGAAGTCCTGTCCTGGCCAAACCTCGTTATGGACACCCTCAGGGTGGACATCACCTGCATACTTGTCAGCAACCTTTGTTCGAGCCGTACTCTTCAGTCCCGTCTCATGTGCGAACGGATTACTTACTAAGGGGATGCTGATGGTTGTCCCAACGGCCGAAGCAAAGGTCCAGCCCGCCGATGAAGGCCATCTTGTAGTCTATGACTATGAACTTCTCATGATGGGCCCAGTAGAAGGTCATATCGGCGGCGTTCTCGAGCACATTGTGGTCTGGATGGCGCATGATCTTGATGTTACCATAACCAGGGCTGCCTTCGGGGCAGAGTGACTGCAGGGCATGCTTGGTATGCTCCGAGTTGCACGTGAGGGCAGCCTCGACCTCGCGGTAGACGGCAACGTAGATCTTGACACCAGCTTCCGCGCGGCGCTTGAGGACTTGGTCCAGTCTCCATTCCTGGTTGAGCGAAGGAGGGCGTCTGAGGAAGAGCTCTGGCGATAACCACCAATCCGCAATGTAGATACTCTCCTGAGCCTGCTCCAGAGCTACGGAGACAGCCTAAGTGGGGATTAGAGACCGGATTCTCAGGGGCACGAAATCCTGCAAAACTTACATGGAAGTAGTCACGGCCGTCCACATACCACTTGATCATATTCCCGTCATGTTCGGGGAAATATGACTTGAAGCGGTGCCCTTCGCCAATCTTGGTCCGCTTCTCATCACAGGCCTTTTCGTGCTCCTCGTCATGGCGGTGCTCAGGGTTGAACTGAAGGAGGCTGTGAGCGAACTTTTCCTCCAGGAAACATGACACGGGAGAGAACGTACGAGGTTACCAAACTTTCCAATCTGGTGCCTGCAAGACAATGTCAGTGACTGCTCTATACTCTTGACAGGGCTGGCACCGACTTCTTGTGGGTCAAGGCAACCTTGGCATCGTGTAGATGCGTGCCCTTCAGCTTGTCCTTGAGCTCATGGAAGGGGTTCTTGAGCTTGTCAGTGAAGCTTTGATGCCCACCATCAGCGTCGCCCGAGTGGGACATGGCGGCAAGTACCGCGGGCCGGTGGATGGCGCTGGCTACGATGGAGCAGAGGGTCGAAAGCGACTGGCGCTTGGCTTAGCTTGCAAGACACGACGCAGGGCAGGAACCGCAGGAGGGGGGATGGAAGAGAGCGGCAGGGGGGTGTTTGGAGGGGGAAAGAATTGGCAGCCAGAGGGCAGCCTTTTTAAGAATGCCGCGAGGCAAGGTTTATCACGATTGCAAAAGGTGTCGCTAGCAGAGTAGAATAGGGCTTGTATGCAGGTTGGTGGCCGGCCAGCGTCGTCATAGGCCGTCGCGCCTTGCTCCCTCCCGCAAAGCAGGTTCTAACCTGGCGGCCGACAGGGATAAGTGCCGTATCCCGAGAGGCTGGAGACACCGGGGACACCCAGGGCTGCCAGGACGGGGGCAGCTGAGGCGCGCCGGTTCGTAGTCTCTACGCGCAGGAACAGGATCGAGCACTTATGCCACACGGTGGTGAAATGCAACATGGAGACTGGGAGCACTTCGGGAACCAAAATAATCAAAAACTCGGCCCATGTTGGATTGCCCCAGTGGCCTACGGAATCTGATCATGCTCGGCTGCAACAGCGTGGGTTCTGTACGAGCAGCACTCTGAGACCTGTACCTACTGCGGGGTCAGCACGACGGGCTGGCTCTGCAGCATTGGAGCCGCAAGAGCTCAGGCGATGGGTGCATCGTCAACGGCTCGACCAAAACGGGGGTTTTTTTTATTTTTAAAAAAAATAAAATAAAAAGAAACCCAGCGGCATATCTTATGTCGACTTGCTCTGATCCCGACTTGGCAACTAGGGACTCCATGACTGTGAATGGGACCACCCGGGTGGTCACGGGCAGACAGACAGAAATAATCCAGGCTTGAGCACGTCTTGCGTGCCCAGCGTCAGTGACGTCAACCGTCGTGGAGCAGTGGAGGGGTAGAAATCAAGCTTACCTAGGTAGTTAGTGAAACCGCGTTAAGGCTCTTGGCGTCCCACGCCCCGCGGACTAGGCATACTACCTGGGTAGGGCACTAGCGCTCACTGGCCTGCCCACTGCAGCTGATTTCAGAGTCCAGACTCGACCTTGATTGACGCAGGGGTCGTGTTCCGATTCCCCCATGGGCAGAGACACACCCGAAGGGGTCGAGGCCCAGGGGCCGAGGGGTCAAGACCAATCGTTAGCAAATTAAGTTGGTTCCAGGCTACCTACAGTAGGTACCAAGCCTGGACGGGTGAGCACGCTCATGTCCATTCCCGTGGGAGACTACGTACTTGAGTTACATTGGATACTTGGGTAGGTATGGAAGTGTCTACGTAGGAGACGGCCATTGGATCCTACGCAGCTTGACTTCCAATGCCTCCTGATTCCCTCACGGAGCTGCGCCTACAGTACTGTTCAGTCGGCGGCCGCACAGCGTCCTGTAGCCAGGCAGACACCCACGGATGCGTGCGGTGCTCTTTGCTATGTGAGTACCTGACAAGAATATCTTCCAGGGGGGGCCAAACCACCACCCAGGGCCCTCTAGTCACCGCGGGCATCGCAAGCCAATGGTAAACCCTGCAATCGCGTAGCTTGCCCCTGGGTAGATTGAGGCGCGCTTCAGCCAAGAAGAATAGAACAGGTGCGCCGTCACACGCGATGGGTTCGTCCAACGGTGCCGTCTTTCCTTCAGTCACCTCACCTTCTCCGTCGCAACTGTCGGAGGCGCCCACTTCTGTAGCAGACCCGGACCGTTCGTCTATGAGTATCGATTTGCCCATGTGCCGGTACACTCACTTGATAACATCTTCCTTCTCGGGCGAGAACTGAGACTCGGGCTTGCAATGAAACCGTCATGCTGCTCCATAGCGACCTCTCTCCTGATTGCGCAGGCGTTGGCCCAAACGAGCTCATCCTCGAAACGGGGCATCGCATACATCAGGGGCGAGGCGGCCCATGAGGCCGACTACAACCTGCTGCTCTCCTCCAAGTCGCCGTTGAACTGGTACTACACATGGCTGCCGACGGTGGCGCCGTCTGACATCTTCCAGGGGGACCAGGCCGACACGATCGAGTTCGTGCCCACGATACACAACAACACCAAGGTAGACGAGGACCTCGAGTCCCTCAAGAGCCTGCCGGCCTCGTCCAAACATCTCTTCACATTCAATGAGCCAGACGGCACCTTCGAGACCGGCGGTTCGGACCTGACACCCCAGGTCGCGGCTCGCGTCTACATTGAGAAGATCGTGCCGCTGCGGAACCGCTTCCAGATCTCGCACCCGTCCACGACGGGGTCGCAGCGCGGGTTCCAGTGGCTCCAGGATTTCAACGCGGCATGCTGGGCCATCGACCCGGAGAATGGCTGTCCGGCGGACTTTGTGGTGATCCATTGGTACGGCGACTTCGTCGGCATGACCTCTTGGATCGGCCAGCTGGCAGCCTGGTATAGGGAATCCAAAGTCGGGCTCCAGGGAGAGCTGCGGGTGTGGGTGACCGAGCTCGGGGTCCCCGGGGCCGACATGGCGGCCAACCACGCGGTCATGACGCAGACGCTGCCATTTCTCGACCAGCTGGACTACGTGGAGAAATATGCGTGGTTTGGGCAGTTCCGGCCCGACGGCGCCAACAACTGGACGGGGGCCGGGCTGTCCTTGTTCGAGAACGATGGCGGCCTGAGCACCCTGGGCGCCACGTACCTTGGAGGGCAGACGACCGGGTTTTCCGTGGGGGATAAAGGCCAAGAGAGCAGCAGTACCGGTGGGAAGGGAGGCAGTGGCAACAACAGCAACAGCACGGGCAACGACAACAGCACCGATGTCGGAGCTGGTGCGGGAAGTGGAAATAGCACCAGCAACGACACGAGCGGTGGTACCCAGGGAAGCGAGGATAAGGGCAGTGGATCCGTTTCTGTTGCGAGTGCTGCGACCTCGATGCTGTGGATGTGCGTCGTCACGCTCGGCATATGGGTGCTTGAATGAGATCTTGTATAAACAAAAAGAGATACCCTGTACAGTATACGACGAGTATTGAGAGTAGTAAAAGCAGAGGCAAGGGCCTGTCATAAGTGCTCTGAAGATTGGCTTGTACCAAACTCATATTTCTGGGATGCTCCAATGGTTCGTCCCCAGGCAGTCTATGCTTTTGATCGGGCATTCTATCGTATCGTCTATATCGCTTCTAGCCTAACTCTTCCGTGTCCAGTTCGACATCCAGTTCTTGGCATGCTGAAGTTTCTCAATGGCTCTTTCGTGATCATTCTCTGCGCTATTGCTCAGCGGATTCAGCAACAATCCTCTGGCTCAAATCCTCCTGCATAGCGGGCTCCAGCTCCGTCTCGGCAGGGGGGATCGCCATGCCGTACTTCTCGTACGGGAAGTTTTGCAGGTCCTGGTAGTAGTCGGCCCAGCCGTCGCCAATCTCGCCGAGCTGGTGCACATCGACGGCCTCCCCAGCGGCGCCCATGCGCCCGGCGAGGATCTCGGCCTCGCGCCCAGCGTACTCCTGCTTCAGCATGGGGTGGGGGCACCACACGACGCGCATGCCGGCGCGGCGGCCGGCCTCGACGCCGGGGACGCTGTCCTCGAAGACGAGGCACTCCTCGGGCGTGATGGGCTTCTCGCCGGCGGGCAGGCTGTCGTTGATGGTCTGCAGGGCCAGCAGATAGATATCGGGCAGGGGCTTGCCGCGGCCGGGGGCGACGCGCTGGTCGTCGCCGAGCACGCGGCGCGGGGTCTCGAAGACGGAGAACAGCTCGGTCAGGTGGGCCGTCTTGATCTGGAAGTTCTTGCTGTGGCTGCTGGTGGCCAGGGCGATGTGGACGCGGTGCGGCCTCGCGGTCCGGTCGCCGGGGGTCTTGCCGTCGCTGGCGGACAGGTCCCACCAGCGCGTGCGGCCGAGGTCGGACAGCAGCTTCTCGACGCCGGGCAGGGGCTTGGTGGTCGGAAAGTGCTGCGACTGCAGGTCCTGGATCTGCTTGTTGTAGTCGTCCTGGGGGACGGGCAGCTGGGCCCACTCGTGGAAGATGGCGTTGGCCTGGGGAAAGGGGCGGCCCTGGAGCTGGGCCTTGATGGACCAGGGCAGGTTGGGGCGGTCGTACTTCTCGAGGAGGAGGTTGATGCAGAGGGTGTAGATGTCTTCGGTGTCCAGCAGCAGGCCGTCCATGTCGAAGAGGCAGGCCCTCACGGGCGGGAAGCTGGCAGGCGCAGTTAGTCTAGGCTACGACGGCCTCGGGAAGCTGGAACCGTGTTTCTTTTCTTTCTCTTTTGCAACGTACTCTGTGCGAGGGGCCATGGTGGTTGGAAGCTCTGCAGGTGGACGGAAGCTGGCTTCCTTGGAGCAGAAATAGTTGCGAGAAGAAGAACGACTACTTCGCAGCAAGGCCGGCCTGGAGACCGGAATGACTCTAGCAGAGCCCCTCCGGCCTCCAACCAACAACTCAACTCGACTCGACTGTCCGGCGACGGATGCGGGGGCGGGGCAGGAGGCGGGCGACCTAACGAGAGAACTTCCACAGGGGGGAGGGGCGGGCGCGGTCCGGCAGCGCGCGGCAGCAAGCACACGGACTGGACACACACCCTGGAACCTGGAACGGGGCCCCAAGTCACGGAGATCATCAGCTGTAAGTCGCGCTGTTCAGTGGCGTACACCACACAAAGCCACTCAGCCGCAACGTCCATCTTGTCTTGGGCTTGAACCCCGGGTCGTGGATTGCACGCGCAGCATCAGTCAGCAGCCATCATGGCCGCCAGCCCCGATGTCAAGGCGCCCGCCGCGGCAGGCGAGCAGGAGGACGAGGCCGTCGTGACGCCCGAGAAGTTTGCGCCCGAGGAAGAAGCGGCATGTACACGAACACCATCAAGCAGGCGCACCGCCCTGCGCCCGCACAGCTAACGTCTTTGGCCCCTCCAGGAGCTTCTGAGCGAGTCCAACGACAAGAAGGCCGAGGCCAACCGGCTCTTCTCCTCGGCCAGCTACGAGAACGCCATCGCCAAGTACGACGAGGCCGCCTCCGTCTGCCCCCACTACCTCGACTACGAGCTCGCCGTCCTCCAGTCCAACATCGCCGCCTGCCACCTCAAGCTGGAGCAGTGGAAGGACGCCATCAGCACCGCGACAAAGGCCATTGACGGGCTGGAGCGCGTCGAGAAGGCAGAGTCCAGCGAGCGGGAGGAGGCGAAGCAGGGCGCCCCCCGCGGCGACGACGACGACGACGTCGAAGACGAGATCGTCAGCTCCGGCGCCCAGAGGAGCGCCCCGGCCCCGAAGCACGAGAGCGAGGTCGGCAAGGCCAGGCAAAAGCGCACCGAGGACATCCTGAGGATACGCGCCAAGGCCATGATGCGGCGCGCTCGGGCGCGCAGCGAGGCCGGCGGCTGGGCCAATTTGTCTGGTGCCGAGGAGGACTACAAGCTGCTGGCCGCCATGCCCAACTTGAGCCCGGCCGACAAGAAGATTGTGTCTGCTCAGTTGAGGGCGCTGCCGCCGCGGACAAAGGCCGCCCAGGAGAAGGAGATGGGCGAGATGTGGGGGAAGCTCAAGGATGTAAGTAGTATCCTGAATCCACCCATCTGCTTGCAGTCTGGAACCCCCCAGTGCATCTTTCATTGTACGATATGAGTGAGACGTGTGCTGACTATAGATCCAGCTCGGAAATGGCCTCCTCAAACCGTTCGGACTCAGCACCGAGAACTTTAACATGGTCAAGGACGAGAAAACTGGTGGGTATAGCATGAACTTCAATCAAAACTAGGCTGTTTGCCGGCTGAACTTGAACTACACTGCATTTTCATATCTCGCATTACTGCGATACTACCACATGGTTCAAGCTCGAGTCTGCTCAATCAACCCTTTGTGATCGTGTCTAATTCTATTGCGAAACGGTGGCTGGAAGACCAGATTGCTTCAGCACAATCTCCAACGCCTTCAGCAGCTTCTCATCCTCATACCTAGATCATCAGTCAATATAAGCCCTGGCAAGGTCCTGAAAGGTCCGCAGGGGTGACTTACCGACGAGCAACGAGTTGCAGGGAGATGGGTGCATCCTTGTAACCTTCCGCGCCATGTTCCTTCCAAAGATTCCAGTTATAGACGTCCTTCTCTCCCCGAGGTTGATACTCCAGACTGCCAACATCTTTCTCCACGCTTACACGGTCATTGGCCGGGAACACGACGGCTGGGTAGTCAAGCAGGTTCCACTGCGACGTATAACCCCAGTATCTCGACGTGTCCAGTTTCGGTGCCACCCCTGGCCCGACGGGGCATAGAATCACATCGACCATGTCCCCGCCGTCGCCCGTCGCATTCCACAAAGCGGCGTACTTCTCTCGATACTCATTGCGCTGCGCACAGGCTGCCCACAGCGAGGCGATGTCGTAGTGTTTCATGTGCGGGTTCTCGTCGAGAATGAACTTCGACAACGGTCTCCATGGCTCCCCGGACGCATTAATCGCCGCCGTCTCGTCGGCCCCTCCGTCGCAGAAGTAGAGGCCGGCGATGATCTCCCACGCCAGATCGTGTCTCCACGGCTTCCACTCGACCACGTCGACCACGGAGCTCGTCTTCAACTTCTCCACTACTCCCTCCAGGGCCCTGGTGATCGGTGGGTGAGGCATCACGACGCCGTCTTCCCACATGACAGCTATCTTGAGTTTCCTGCCCTCGAACGGCGAGTAGTTCTCCTTCCAGTCCATGGCCACGAGATCGGGCGATGTGAGCCATGGCTTACCCGCGACCACGGACTTGGTGAAAAGCTCGAGGCCTGCGAGGCTGGTTGATAGAGGCCCGATGGTGCCCAGGATGCCCTCGGAGCCCGCCATCGTGGCTGACCATCCGTTGACCGGTAGTCTTCCGGCCGTGGGCTTGAAACCAAATACGCCGTTATTTGCTGCTGGCGAGCGAATCGACCCGCCAATGTCTGTCCCTATACCGAGAATGGAACCACGCAAGCCCACTAGGGCACCTTCGCCGCCTGACGAGCCGCCCGCCGTCAAAGTAGTGTTGGATGGGTTGACAGTCACCCTTCACACATAAGAGTCAGATGACCACTTTTCTGGCCCGAGTTAACAAGCGTGCACTCACCCGTAGAGGTTCGAACTGGTCTCAAGATGCATCAGCGTCTGTGGCTGCGTAGATCGGACGTAGAACACTGCGCCGGCCTCCCAAAGAATCTTGAGTATCAACGCGTCATCTTCCGCGACCCTGCCAACCCACGACACGAAGCCGGCGTTAAGATCCAGCCCCTTCATGGCGAGGTGCTCCTTGACACTTATAGGGATCCCGTGCAGAGGCCCCACGGGCTTTCCATGGGCCGCCAAGTACTCGTCCAGCTCTGCCGCCCGCTTCAGCGCCGCCTTCGGCAGCAGCTCCGTCACGCAGTTGACCAGCTTCTGCGCCAAACCGGCGCGCCGCAGGAACGCACTGGTCACGGAGGCGGCACTCCATTCTCCCGATGCGAGCTTGGGGGCCAGGTCCTCGACGTTGGCCCCGGTGATGGCGAGCTCCTGCTCGCTTAGAGTATCCTGGCAAAGGCCGGTCACGTTCAGTGGCAACTCCTTCAGAGCAAGTTCCGGCAATGGCGGTTGAAGGGCGCCGATTGTGGCGTCCCGGTGCCGTTGCCGGTCCGCGGCGACTTCTTGCCATGTGGTGCCGGTAGCGATAGTTACTCGAACGTCGGACATGGTGCCTTTTCTGTGTGGTGCGCGCCTTAGATAGGTAGGGTGCCGTTGTGCGTTTGAAGTCGCAAAGAACGCGATGGAGGGGTGACCACGAAGTGGTGTTCTGTGTTATCAATCCGGATCGGGTCACCCCTCAACCTCGTCGTGCATGCCGATCTCCAAGTCGCCATGCTCCTATTAGCAGCTGTTCCTTAGTTAATTCGGACAGTGGTCTGATAGGTCGCGTATCTTATCAATCTTGGGCGTTGTCGGCGATTTGCGGGTCCTCTCTTCTTTCCAAGATATGGCGGTAGCGGGCAGATACGGCGGCTTATACTCCTTATCAACCCAATTGCAGTATGTAATACAATCGAACCGCCGACCGCACTGTTGCGCGGCTCTGTAGTGGAACTCGCACGCCAACCACAAGGACCCGTCACCTGAGTTGGCTCCAATTGGGGGATGGCCCCATCGTAGTGAACCGAACTTGGCCTGAGTGGGTCTGGACTCACAAGGGCTCTCTGGCAAAATATATAGTCACCAACGTCGAACATGTCTTGTACAGTCAATGCTTGTAACTCTGTACAGACCTAACCTCAGCAATTGGCAAGGCTGCTCGCTAACGGTAGTCTGTAACTAGTTAGCTTGGATTGGAAACGACAAACTATACTCATGTTGAGTCGCGAGTTGATAAATGAACCCCTGTGTCGAATGCTAAAGTTTCGAGGCTCTCTGCACCACGCAAAACCTCTCCCCCAAGCAGTGTTATTTTCCAAGCAATAGCGCACGATTGTACCAAAAATTTCAACTGATCTCGTCCCATTTGCGAAACCAATACTCCCGCGTGTTCTCCTCGTCCTCCTCACGAGTGTCGCGCTGTGGCTCTGCTATTCCACACCAACCCAAACTCTTTGGCTGCTCGCCTCTCTGCTTCACCAAAGTCTTTTCCGTTTGCTGCAGAGAAACCTCCATGTCTGAAATTAGGGGTTTTATCTAACCGAATTCCGTCTCTGAAAAGAGGACATGCCGTACTTGAGAAGTTGCCGGATTTTGCTGCTATCGTTTGCCACGACGGCTTGGCTGAGGGGGCCACGAATCAACGATGTCGGAAACTCAGAGAATCTTGACTTCACAGAATGAGTGACCGTTGTCACGTGAATGAGAAATATGAGGCACATGGCGAGATAAACTTATCAAAGGGCTCGCTCGAAAAGCCACAGGGCCGTGTCGTGGCCATGAGTTTTATCGTCTCCATCGAGTACAGTCAACCGAGCTTCTTCGGGTTTCAACGAGATCCTAGCCGTCTCCTGAGAATGAGCCAGTGCGAACACGTCATACTCTGCCGCTTTCTGAAGACCAGGTGGCTGCAAGCGCTGACACTGTTTGAGAGGATCGTAGACATTTTTAGGACATCTGACACTTTCGGACATGACGCTCGGTGGTCGCATGTAGATTGGTCGTGACGCCACTATCACGACCAACACCAGTGAAGTCGAGGTTTTTGGGAACAACAATCAGACTATCTATCTGAACTAGTACTTAAGTACCAAGCCTAATAGCCAAGGCTTCTTGGTTCCTATATATCTGGAACGGCCTCCGAATGGAATCTCTATATGCCTTAACGCAGGTCTCTGTATTTCCCTGGACCGCACATCGCCTCACGCCCCAATCCCGCCCCAACTCTACTGTCACGTCGTACTCAAACATATACAACGAATATATAACGTGTAAGTCAATTACACATAACCCGCCGCCATTGAATCGTGGTATCATGAAGTTCCATATGTCCCGCTTGCCCCCAATATGCAACAATATATACACCGCGCTCGTTCCCAATGTGTCTAACGGCGGTCGTAACGTCATAAGAGTCCCTGCGATGAGTTGTACGTACTCGACCGGCTTGGCGGCTCGTACCAGTTCTGATACGGGTGGTTCGGGAGGCTGAAGTCCGCGAAGCTTAACGGGTTGACGTTTCGCATCGGCTGGGGTGCCACGACAACCTGCTGCGCACTGTCCATGCCGGGCATCATCAAGCCGCCAGGAGGCGTGTTCGTCTGCGTCGTCTGCGTTGGTAGCTGTTGGGTTTGTGGCACCTGTGGTTGTGATTGCGCTTGCGATTGTGAATGGGATTGTGAATGAGAGTATGACTGCGACTGTGACTGGTTATGTGCGTGCCCTTGTCGCTGGGTTGGAGCCCCCTGAGCAAGAAACTGCGCCGCGAGGCCTTGGACTCCTGAGCCACCCAGCTTCTCCCAATCCCAGACTCGCTTGAGGTTCTTGACAACAGCGCCCAGTTTCCAACCGGTCTCCTTGTCGATGTTCTCAAGAATGGCGATAACTTCCTGTTGCTCCGGAAGGTCTGTAAGGACCTCGGCTACGATAGCCAGGGACCGGATCGAGACCGATGCAACACCACGGTCCTTGGTGTGAGCGACAATACCGCAGACTTGATGCGCGTGGTGCTGCTGCACAGCACGACTTTCTTCAGAGTCCTTCGGCAGGATTGGATTAATCTGCGCCAATAAGCACTGTGCTGTGTGATAGTAGAGGCGTCCGACAATAGCAGCCCGCTTGATAAGCCTAGAGTCGGTGTCAGCTTGCGATGATTGGAAATATCAAAGGGGCAAAGAATATGTACATACCAGACATTAGGGAACAGCGACTTGCGCCCTCCAGGAGTGCCTTGCTGCGCAGGATACAAGTATCCAAAGGGGTGCATAGGCCTGGGGCAGGCGTTGTTCCAGGTGTCGCACATATTCTTGAGGCGTTGCCACTCGGAGAAGCGGGCTTGTAGACGAATCTGCTCGTCGTGAGGGCTGGGTTCTTGAAACTTGGGTATACTGGCGCGGAAGTTGGCGATCTTAGCCACGATGTGGAAGATGCGATGTACCCATATCTCTTCCCTTCCATGCTCCTTCTCTGTCGAGAAGTCCATGTCAACCCCCCACTGATCCGGATCCCAGGCTGTTTGCCAGTTGAACGCAAGACAGCTGAGAAGCTCCATACCAACGTTCAGCCAGAAGCAGGCAGCGCCGAGACCGGTGCTCTTCGCATTCCATCCACATTCGCGGATGAGTGCACGGGCACCTGCTATATGGCTCATCCGTTGGGTTGGCTTCTCACTCATGATTTCGTATACATTCAAGACCACAGCAGTTGCCGCGCACTCGGCGGTATTGCGCTCCGGGTTTTGTAAGCTCCGGAGCAGTTGCGTCGTTGCCGTATCGTAGTAGAATAACGCTTTGTCGTCGTTGTACTGTTGTGTCAAGGTGAGATGTTTCACGCCGCAGGCCAGAAGTGCATTCAGAAGCATAGGACACTTCAACGCGTGATAAGGTATCAACCGAGAGAAGTGCTTTTCCTTGTCAAGGCTGTCCATCCATATACCCACCTCAGAGACAAAGACTTGCATGAAATGCAGCTCCTCGGGCGAATTTAGATACTCGCGCTCGCCATTCTTGTCATTAGGTGGCGTCATCATGCCATGGTCAGGAATTGGACCCGAGTTTATGCCGAGGCCTTGGGGATCGCGGAACTGGGCTTGCGCTTCCAGTCCAGTCATCCCAGCGATAGATGCAGCAGTAGAGGCGTCACTGTTATTCCTGTAGGCACTCTGTGAGACCCGACGGTCATCTTTGATAGAGGCAAACGGGTCTGACAGCAAGTTGGCGTATCCCATGGAGTGAGAAGAGCTCGGAGGTGCCATGAAGGAAGCCGCACTATTCTTCCTCGTATGGCTTCCGTCAGAGAACTGGTCCGAGTGCAACTGGCTGCGATCTGCGTAGAACATGGACTGCGGCGTTGATATCGTAGTCGGCGTCCTATGATCCCCTTGCCCTTGGCTATTTGCGTTACCCGCAGCCATAGACTGCCGCCGTACAATAAAGTCAACGTCCGGCTCCCGAGGCGGAGTGAACACCTGCGGCTCCAGCTTGGAATACCTCCCGAGGCCGCCTCGGTACTCCGAGGCGATCAACCGAGATTCATCCTGGAATTGAACTGCTAATTGTTTAGCCAACTGAGCGTGCCAGCCTCGACCGTGGCGAAATACATACCTGACCACTCGTCCGTGGGTGGGATGAAGGGCGGCTCCTTGCAGGTCATGTCGATAAAGTTCAGGCGCACGCCACGCTTGCATTCCCTATTGCTTTTCTTGCAGTTCAGGCAGTCCGGAGTCCCCTCGTCACACTTGAGATGTCTCTCCCTGCATGTCAAGCATCCTGTCCGCACTCTCCTGCTCTTGGCAGGCACGGCCGTCGGAGCAGCCATGTCCTTTGTGGGTGATGCCGTACTAGCAGATTTTGGCGAGCCGTTCTTCTTTGAGCCGGGCTTGGGGACTGGGCTTGACAGCCTCTGTCGCTTTGCGGGTGGCACGCCAAACTGATCGTTGAGGTAGCCGGTATTGACGGCATACGGCGGCGAGGGCTGCTCGGCATAATGCGAGCTCGTGGGCGCAACACCTGCACCGAGTCCAAAGCCCGGTGGAAGGACGCTCGGCGCAGTCTCGAAAGCCGCCAGGGCTGCGGCCACCGTCTCCCCCGGAGACGCGAGATCGGCGAGCGGCGGGAAGTGGGAGGCGGCGAGAAACAGAGATTCAGCACCCTCCTGGGCCGTTTATGTAGCAAGCCGAATTATCTCCCCGACGCGGGAAGAGGTGCAGATGGAGCGGGTAGCAGAACACCAACAGACCATGGACGGGGTCGAGGGCTGGGAGTGAGTGGCAGACAGTATCCTCGGCGCGGCGATTTTGTGTAAGTCGACGGCAGGAATTGTCGAGGACCCCAAGAGAACAACGTAGCCAGTATCGTGGGGGAGCGTCAATGTCTTGAACGGCCTCAGCTTTGCTGTCTCTGCGTCTTGGAGAGCCCAGGGTTCGGAATGCACCTGATGTCTTGGAGTCCAGGCGGACCAGCGGCCAATGATTGGAAGGTTGCGAATGTTAAAGCTGTAGCGACCCGTGTCTCCCCCAGAAAGCTCAAGCCAACGGATACGCAAATCTTCCACAGTCTAATAATTCCCTCCCTTATTTTCCCCTTAGTTCCGATCGATCAGGTAGACGACTTGCGCTTGTATGTAATAGGTATCTGCAACAGGCCGCTGACGCCCCCCCGGGGGACGGAGGTAAAAAAGGACCACGGGTTCGAGCTGAGAACGGGAATAGCACCAACCGCTACGCATTAGTTATCGCAGAGAGCCGAGGGTGGGTATACTTTTCTGAGCGATGACGAAGAGCTGTGAGGATAGCTTCGCCTTAGCGCCCACCCTCATGACACGAATCAAGGACAGAGATGGCGGCCGCGGCAGACTCGGGCGCACCAGGCGATTGCGCTCTGATCTGATGGCGAGAGGCTCTCGAAGAAAAGATGCCGCCGGGTAGCGATGGGAAATTCGTCGAATCCTCCCTTCACAGGATTCTGCTGTGGGAATCTGGAGTCCAGGTCGTGGCCTCGGATAGGAAATTCAGAAAAGATGCTTTGGCGACATACCATGGCATGGCCCTCCATCCATCTAACTAACTTAGCTGTACATATCTACAAGTCCCCCAAACTAGCCTGCTAGCCTGTCGTCCTCAATTAAAGCTGCATGCCCCTGCCCTGCTAGACCGCGTTGGAGATAGCCCGCGAAGATCGTCCAAACATCTGGGCCAACCAGCCAGGCGGCATCCGACGTGGACCTCGACCCGTAGCTGCTTTTACCTGATGTTCAGGATGGATGTGAGATGGACTGGCTGGGATCTAGAGCTCCCGGTCCGTGTCGATTGGCAAACTCGTTAGAGAAGTGCTTCGGCTTGAGTTGCTCCCAGGAGGCGCCGGGGGTCCCCCCCCCCCTGGAAGGGTCCTGGGCGCTGGGGGGCCTCTGGAGGCTGGAGGGGTTCCTCCCACTGGACTCCTCTGCCCTGCGTCCAGTCCGAGTCCAGTGCCAGTGCCAGTGCCAGCGGGACCACCGACCAGCCTGGGACCAGCCTGGGACCAGCGTCGGCTGCAGGCACTATCCCGCTAGTTATCCCATGGGTCCAGGTACCTGCCAAGCCTGGTTGCAGCGTGCGATTGTGTTAAACCCCAGCTCCTCGAGCACCTCCTCGCCGCCAAGGTCTCGCCGACTGCAGGGCGAGTGACATCGCGGCGTCACCTTGGTGTTGCATGCTGCTTTGTGTGGAGGCGCCTGGGCTGGGACCGCTTCGCATCAACGTCTGTGACGGCTTGTTTATGTTTGGATGTTTCAATAGCCCTGAAATGCAAATAGAGTTGAGGATCCGTAGGCCCGTAGGGGATAGGCAAATTTTGCTGATTTGGAAGCCTTGTCGAATGTTCTACCCACCTCCAGCTGCACCCGACAAACGCCATGACTGGACTGCGACGGATGTGCAGAGGCTGTGCATTCGCCGGGCCCTTCGGCGCGGTTTGATCACCTCTCTGTTGTCTGCCTCTCTGCCTCTCTGCCTCTCTGCCTCTCTGCCCTCGCCGCCTGGTAAGGTGTCCCTCCGCAGGCAAAGAGCTAGCGGTGTCTAGACCCAGCGGCAGACGCATCCGACTGCCAAGGCGTCACATTAGGCTTTGCATCGTCTTGATCGCAGCAGGCAAGCCTGAGCGCCAGCTCGGCGAATTAACTGGCTTGAGTCAAGCGGAGGGCATACTATACCGTTATGTGCCACTACTTCTAACAAACCACGCCATGTACTAGTTGAATACCTACATCAGTCGACCCGCCGTGTCCCTCTCGGAGGTAACTTGTGAACTCAATTCTACCAAAGTGGTCTGATGTCCGATAAGTTTTACATAAGCTGGAAGAAGCGCTCTGGCAGAGACACTCCTCTTTCTCCAGACAAACTTGACGAATTAGTTTCGCCGTGCATGCCATGCGTGCATCCACCCATCCATGAGCAAAGCCCAAAAACATTGCGCTTTTTGCTGTTTCATTTGCGATTCTGACCGGAAAGTCGTCGGAAGCCAAGAGAAATCATGGGTACAGGGTCGGAGGCAGTATCGCATGCGAGGATCAGGCGCCCTCTCAGCCCGGCATCTCAGTGTCCCGAGAGCTTAGTCGGCCATTGGATAGCGGTGTCAATAATCTAGATAACTTGCAAGCCACAATATGCGGCCTGCATCGATTAGGGATTTGTCGCCATGGAGTGAGCCCGAGCCCATGGGTCCCTCCAATAATGGCTGCACGATTAGATGAGATGGCAATCAAGGTGCAGCGGTCTACAGAGGTGTGCCGCGGCAGACTACAGGATACAACTCGCATAAGTTAAGCCATGTGACGTTGCCCAGTGGCTTCACCAGCTGTTTGCAGCCAAGCTCCTGCTCCCGCTCTGGGGCTCACGACCCCCCTAACTAACAACTGGGTCTTGTAGATCATTCCGCGGCTTGCGGGTATGCCATGCAAGGGTGCTCTCGCTTCGGTTCATCTCCGAGCAAGCGACGACCCGCCAGCCCGCCTGGCTCTGATGACGTTCGTGAGGCCTGGATAGCCTGCCTGCAGAGCGTGTTGTGTATTTACCTATTACAGGAGTAGCGTTCGCCAGGCGGTTGGGATTAGAGCGGAATCCCAAGGTCTCACGGGCCGAAGTCTACGGGGGCAGGACCTTTGTTCACGTTGCTTCGCGCGACAGGCCGGGGATATGCAAAGCTGAGGGGACATCTGTATGCCGCACTCCGTACTCCGCGCTGCTGGGCGGCTTGTCACAAGCGCATGGTCTATACGAGTTGCTCACACGGCATCCCGGCTGGGGCTTTTCAAAACGAACATCTTTTTGCCATCAACGCCGGCTTCGTGCATCGCAAAGCACGTGCTACATGGTCCCGACACGTTCGACTTGGGCCTCACAGGTCGAGAGTGCCGCTGAACGGAGTGGCAGGCAGTGACAGGTGCCACATGGCGGAATGCGTGGTGGCCGGGCGAGTACGTTGATCTAGCATCGTGCCACCCCGAACAGCCTCGGACATCTCTGTGTCACGGGTCTTGGAGGATCGTGGAGGTGATTCTGGTGCGTTAGGTCTGCACAAACCGGTTGATCGACACTGCGGGCGCGTTGGAAGAAGCGTCTGGCCCAACAGTGCAGTAGTCTCGTCGTCCGTGGCTTTTCAGCTCCGGTAGGCGACCCGGGCCAGGTAGACAGGGCAGGGTAGAGTAGCCTCCAAGTTTTCTGGGTATCATCTGAGTCGGTAAGAACTTGCCAGACAAGACAAGTTGACAAGGGCCGTTTTCCTGTTTGCCGAGAGCGATGACATGCATCGCAGATCTCGCGGCGGCCATAAATCGGGAATGCGCCGTGGCGGGTTGCGGCTCAAATCCATCTACAGTAGTTACCCAGCAATGTCAGAAGAGCGCGGAGTTGGCGAGTTAGTCGTCGGAGAATTTTATGCGTGGCCGGTTCCGACGAGGCTTTAATGAAGTTTTTAGTTGGTTTGGACCCCAGAAAATACCTTAGGTACCTGGTTAGGTGGTTAGGTAGGCTCGCGTGGGAGGCAACTTTTGACGACACACACCTTCGGCAACATCCAGAGCAGATTTCATTACGTGCATGCGGCTCAGCGGCAACCCTGGCTGCACAATACGACGACCAGAGCTATCGCCGCCCGAGATATTGCACCAGCATCGTATCTGTTGATCGCTGCACCTGGGGATCCTAGCGCGATGCTGCCATGTCGAGGCGAGCAACATGACCTGTAGACCGTAACGTTCCAAGCAACCCTGGACAATTCGACCTACGATGGCGTCGCAGCTGCCGCCAGCGAGCCCGAAAACGGTCCTTCGCGGCCACCAAGCCCAGGTGCATGCCGCAGCCTTCGTCCGAGACAACCAGCGACTGGCTTCAGGCGACGCCGAGGGACATGTGGTGCTATGGGACCTGACCATCATGCGGCCTAGGGCGGTCTGGCAGGCTCACACAAACGCAATCCTCGGCATCGCCTCGTGGGGCACGGACAAGATCATCACGTAGGTCCCAAATTCCGAATCTGGAGGAGCGCCTGCCGCACTTCGATGTTCGCTCCATTCGCTTTTCTCTCGCGGGTCAGTGTGCTGAGTAAGTATCCTTAGGCATGGCCGAGATCACCATCTGATCGTATGGAAGGTCACTGAAGATGACGAGTCGCGCTTGAGTACCGTACTGCCCTTAGATCCCTCGCCGGGTCCTAGACCGCAACCATGGATTGTGCATATCCTTGAGGTCAATACTATGAACTTCTGTGCCTTCGGGTCCTGTGCTGCCGGCTCCAATGGTTCGAGTGACGAAATTCTCATAGCTGTGCCAAACACTCTGGCCTCCGAGTCCGTACGCATATTTTCGTTGCCCGTGCCCATAGTAACCAGCTGACGCCCCTTTGTTTTGTTCAGGTTGACATATATAAACTTCCCAGCCAGGAGCGGTTGTACACTGTTCACTCGTCAGAGAAAAGTGACAAGAGCGGCATGGTGATGTCTCTGGCCTTGTTTCACATGGACTCGTCACTGATGCTCGTCACTGCTTACGAAAATGGGCTTGCAACGGTGTACCAACAAGGCGATCAGGGAGCCTGGGAGCTCGTCTACAGGGCTCAATGCCATACTCAGCCTGTCCTGTCATTGGATGTCGCCCCAAACCGTAACTACTTCTTTACCTCCAGTGCAGATGCTCTGCTAGTCAAGCACCCCATACCCCAGCACAAAACCTCAGCGGGGACACCGCTTCCTCCAACGAAAGAACCTGACGGTCCAGCTCAATCAATACCAGGCAATGGAAGATCACTTCTCTCTGCGGCTTTGGCAGCGGAGCCAAGACCAGCGACCAAACCCCAGAAGGTTGTTGATGTTCAAACGCAGCCTTTGAAGTGTGTCAACACGAAACACTCGGGTCAGCAGGGTCTTCGTGTCCGCTCAGATGGTAGGATATTTGCCACAGCGGGATGGGACTCTAAGATTCGTGTGTATTCGGCTCAGACGATGCGGGAACTGGCGGTCCTCAAATGGCATCCGGTTGGCTGCTACGCTGTGGCGTTTGCCCCTCTCAATCTTCCAGAGCCCTCTCCTCAAGCTGACACAAGCACTCACTCCGAGAATGTACTAGGTAATGATGAGGTTGTCCAGTCTGTACCAATGGCTGTTGAGCTCACGGTCAAGGAGAGGAGAATCAAGCAGGCAAAAGAAGCCCATTGGCTGGCAGCTGGCAGCAAAGATGGGAGGATCAGTCTCTGGGACATATATTAAGCTCCCTGAGCTATTCGCCTGTACCGTGGAGTTCCGTTTATGCCGCTTATTGGATGCCAGTCCTGAGGCGTGAAGGCAGTATTACAACAGTTCCAACGTTCTGGAGTTCACCCAACCTAATACCGGTCCTCCGTGCTTCGTTCCATTGGATTAAATGATGAGGACAGATCCGCATCATCTCTACTTGAAAGACAAACCCTGTCACGCTCCATGATTTCATATTCATCCACGGCATCCCATCAATCTCTATGCGACGACCGGCCCTACAAGGCAAATCAATCTTGTCCGTGGATCGAGCTATGGTGAATTCGTGCTTCCCTGGCCAAGCATCCGGGCTCCTCCTTGAAAAATAAGATCCTGGTCTGGACTTACCCACAGTCTCCGCGTCTGCACAAGTCTCCCCCACGGCTTGGCCGGATTTCTCCACAGAACGTTGACTTCCAACATGCTGCGTTCAAAGGCGGGTGACATAACTTCGGCGGCGCCTAGGGGCAATGTCTCGTTATCAACTGGAGGCTCAGGGTGGTGCCCACTGGTGAGCACCCTGCTCGCGGTTGGCAGTGCGAACGCGCGTTCTCCAGGTCCGAAATGGAGACCGATATCTACGCAGTAACAGCGCGATTCCCGTATCATGCAGACCTCACCAGCATGTCTTCGAACCGCGGCCCAAGGATGTAGATAGGGGCCTCTGTAGAGTTGACAGGGAGGCCCTCGAGGGGGAAAAGACTCATGCAGAACACTGGTTGCGATGCTAGAGCAGGCTCAGAACCCCGTTGGCCAGGCCTATTCCGACGTCTGGCTATAGCATAAGAATAGAGCAGCGTGTGGATGGTGACTTTTTGGTCCTCCGGCGGGATGGCCGTTTCCATTCTGGTGGACTGGTGGTTAAGCGTACTACAGGTTTAGGGATCAGGTGGCTGATATTTGTTCTGTAGAAGAATCAAACTAAGCCGTACCTTAAACTGTGCCGTTGACTCCATGATGGTGATAATTACCAGTTGTAGAGTGCAGATATATATTCTTGTTGAGCAACAATGTAATTGCGGAACGAAACTTGATGTCTCAGACTGAAGTATATTTGGAAACTTACGACCGAGCTTCTGTCAGGTCTTGCTCCTGTCTACTCCTACAAAGCCAAGTCCGTAGTCATTTGTGTGATACAGCTGAAATGGGCCACCTCCTAGTTAGAAGATTCTTGTTTCATCGTTTATCTTGGGCTAGCTTGCTGTTCGGTATAGACTTGACTTGGCTCGTCATGATACGCCTATGGCTCCAGATGATTTGGCGAATATTGTCAGAATGACACGGAGAATGACAAATATCTAGATGCTGGCCAGAAGCAGTCCCTAGAAACCAGTTATCTCGTTATTCCAATTCGGACTCTGACAAGGCGTCATAATAGACATGGACTTTCATGTAATATGTACAGAAAGCTCCCTTTCGTAGTCAGTTTCATGCATAAAAGAAAAGATTATACTGTTTATGACAATGTCGAGCCTTGAGTCCGGCCGGTCTAGCCGTTAAGTTCTGAATTTGTATTGATATGGTTTGTTTCATGTCTTCTTGACATGAAATTACGTGAAATCACATCTCCGTCCTGCTATCCACACATCCGCTTGGCCCAGTCATGGCATTCCCCCAGCTCATACTATCGCCGCGGAGGAGAACCTGGGGTGTGGCACCTAAAGGGCGCACGTAGAAGGTGACAGCTGATGACAATTGCCTTGTCTTGTCCCCCGAATCACAGCAAGGGCGTCGCACTTATCCAGGTATAGGCTTGGGCTTGGGCTTTGGGTTAGGTTTGGGCTTTGGCGGTTCGGGAGGAGGCCGAGGAGCAGGAGGAGGTCGAGGTGGTGGTTCAGGCTTCCTCATGTTGGTCGTACGTGCCAAAACCTCGTTCAATTGGGGTGTTGGTTCAATCAAAAAGTCGCCTGGGCGCTAACGATGGGTCTGGAAGGCGTGTATGTTCAAACGAGGGTTGTGTTGGGTGAGCTTTGTAGAAAGCCGCGACAAGTGATTCCCGAGACTCCAACAACGATGAACCGTGTAGAGTGACGTGCATTCTTCTCTGTCACCGACATGTGTCTTTCCATCAAACCACACCTGATAACGCACGCTTTTGATTTAGCTCCGGCGGTGGTCCTCCGTCACTGGCGCCAGTTGCAGTGTCAAGCCTTGTGCTCGAGGCACGAGGAATGACAAAACTGGCACAGTAGGATGAAACTGCCAGCCACGCCCACAGAGACGAGTCTACCATGATTTGTAGACTAGCTTCACATTTCAGCGAGCGAAATCGCGTGGGCAGTGTCGATGATGCGATTCTTTGATCATGATGGCTCAGTACGGATGGTCTGAGTCGGTAACTCTTCTTGGCTTCCATGCTGTAGGCTAGGAACATGATTCAGAGCAACTTCAGATAATGAACTCTGAATTTCTTGTTGGCCCTGTCAGCCGGCCGGTACTGGAACTGGTCGCCAAGAACTTCGAACGTGAATGCCTTTGCGTCGCGCTCCTCTGTCGAAGCAGCCTCAGACTCATGTGGCGCCTCTTGTGTCTCGGTCGGGGGAACCATGATTCGGAAGGTAGTCCCCTCCTTGGGCACAAGCTTGACCTTGTTCTTGGGCGTGATGACCTCGAAGGTGAACCGTGAGTCCTTGATCACGATGCCTCGGATGCCCACCCTGCTCGGACACCGACTCCTGGAAACCTCGATCTCGGCGCCGTGGTAGTCTGCGGCTGTGAGTTTGGCGGCGGCGCCCTGGCCTCCAGTGTACAGCTCGTTGCCGAGGATCTCGCGGACGTAACCGAGCCAGAGGCGGTTCAGCGGAACGAAGATTTCGTAGCGCTGGCCCTGCCTGGGCACGTCGTAGAGGCCGAGGCTGCGACGCTGGCGGGCAGAGAGCGGCTTGGGCTTGAGGGCGTTGGCACGCTTCTTCTTGTCGTCGCGGGCCTTGCGGCGTGCTGCGCGGGCGTTGGCAGAGGGAGGCGGCGAGTTGGGGCGAAGGAACAGGGGACGGTGCTGGATCTTGTCGCTGTAGATGCGCGAGACGCTGTCGGGGCTGTGGGCGCGGGCGAGGAGCTCGTGGGTGACCGAGGGCGTGTTGGACGCCATGGTGAACTTGCTGGCAGAGGCGGGAGGCGGGAGTCGGGAGGCGGAGGCGCCGCGATCACGAACTACGCGAAGCTGCAACGATCGGACGGGTTGGGTGCGCGATACGCGACATTACCATATCGATTGAGATGAACGGGGGGAGAGTTGAGACTCTCCAGACTCGCAGCCTTGCCTGATAGTGTACGGTATAACAAGAAAAAAAAGTTCGTGTTGCAGGAGAGGCTTCAGCGGGGCTGCAAGGCTGACAGCGCTATTCCCAATTCCCACAGTGGCGTTAGTGGGGGGGCGTTCCCTGTTCGGGAGGATTGGAGGGGATCCGCAGCGGCAGCCCGCCTGCAACCCCCCCGGCAGCCCCCGGTCACATGCCTGGGACCTCGGCTCTTAGCAGCACGCCACGGGTCCGACCGCCCGAGTCGGTGCTGCGAATCCGGGGAAGCGTGACATTGACGCCAGCAACTTGGCTGGTCTGTGTTTTGCTTCCAATGATACCAGGCCGTGCTCTCGGCATCCGTGTCCCGTGTCCCAACAGCGAATGGTAGCGCAGGCCTGCTATCTGGCCCTGGTAACTACTGTCGCTGTACACTTCCCGTCAAGGGGGATGTGAACTGCCTTCCTTCGCCAACCCGACCCAACGGACCGGAGGACCGGACCTCCAGGCTGAAGGCTGAAGGCTGAAGAGGAGAGCACGCCGACCCGACCTGGCGCCATGGCGCACGACGACGACCCCACGCGCGATTCCGCGCCCGACCTCCAGATTCTGGGAGACCAGATCACCCTGCAGCCCCGAAGCTATGTCGAGCCGCCGCGCGTCCAAGATGGAGGCAAGGAGGAGGCGCTCATGCAGCACATGGCCAGGTTCCGCTCCGAGCCCTTGCAGTACGTCCTCTCTCCTCCGTTGGACTCGGGCCCGGGCCATGCCCTTGTCTTCGCGTTCACGGCCTTGATACTCACCCCTCTCTCCCACCTAGGTTCCTCCGTGAGGTGTCCCTCTACGTCTCCGGCACAGGATGGCGCGCCTACGACAAGGTCATCGGCCAGCCCATCTTCTACTCCGGCTTCTCCGAGCAGATGAGGAACGCAGTCGTCTCGGCACCCCTGCTGCAGACCCGGATCTCCCAGCTGGCCGACATGCGCCTCGCCGTCGAGGAGGAGGAGGGCTGGTTCAGGAAACACGACCCCAACTATGCCAACAAGAAGGCCCAAAGGCGCTCCGTCATCGAGCACGGCCTGCAAGAGGTCGCCGAGAAGCTGACCAACGACATGATATGCAAGTTCGAGAGCAAGACCTTCATCCGGGGCGCATATTACCTCTGTACACAGCTGTTGACGAGGGCCTATCACCAGGGAATCCACGTCTCCAGCGAGGAGGTCCTGCGCCTGCGCAAGGTTGCCGAGGAGGCCGCGGCCAAGAAGCAGAGCATCATCTTTCTTCCCAGCCACCGATCCCACGTCGACTACGTTTCCATGCAGCTCATCTGCTACCGTCTGGGTCTGGCCTTGCCCGTCGTGGTCGCCGGCGATAACCTCAACTTTCCCGTCGTGGGAAGCTTCTTGCAGCATGCCGGAGCCATGTGGATCCGACGCTCTTTCGGCAATGATTCGTTATACACCACACTTGTACAGGCTTACATCGACACTTTGCTTCAGAGTGGCTACAATTTCGAATGCTTCATCGAGGGCGGACGGTCGCGGACCGGCAAGCTGCTCTCGCCCAAGTTCGGCATTCTCAGCTTCATCATGGACAGCGTCCTGTCCGGAAGGGTCGAGGACGCCATCATCTGCCCGGTCAGCACCCAGTACGACAAGGTCATAGAGACCGAAGGCTACGTGACCGAGCTTCTGGGTGTGCCCAAGAAGAAGGAGAACCTCGCAGACTTCCTGAGCGGTGGATCCTCTGTCCTCTCCCTGAAGCTGGGCCGGGTCGATGTTCGTTTCCACGAGCCTTGGAGCTTGCGGCGCTATATCGACGAACAACTCACAAAACTCACCAAGGTGCCCGACGATCTCACGGCCAGGACACCCGAATCGGCCGCTGTGCGCCAGAAGCTATTGCGCACCATGGGCTACAAAGTCCTGGCAGACATCAACGACGTGTCCGTCGTCATGCCCACCGCGCTGATCGGCACTGTGCTCCTCACGCTGCGTGGCCGCGGTGTAGGCAAGCCAGAGCTCTTGCGCCGTGTCGAGTGGCTCACGAATCGTGTCAGAGCCAAGGGCGGCCGCGTCGCGCATTTCGGAAATGCCCCTCTATCCGAAGTTGTCGAGAGGGGGCTCGACGTGCTCGGAAAGGACCTTGTCGGCGTCGTCCAAGGACTTCCCGAGCCTACATACTACGCTGTAGATCGCTTTCAGCTGTCCTTCTACAGAAATATGACCATACACCTCTTCATATCGGAGGCCCTGGTAAGTGCAAGCATATACACGCGTGTCAAGCAGGGCGGCGGGCCGGCAAACCAAGAGATACCATACAACGAATTGCGCGACCAGGTCCTATTCCTCTCGTCCCTTTTCAGGGGCGAGTTCATTTTCCCCAGTGATGGCTTGGCTGTCAACTTGGAGAAAACAGTGGTTGGGCTTGAAAACGACCGGATCCTCACTCTCAAGCGCGACGGCGATGGTAAGATCGTCGCCGTTGGTCTCTCAGACGAGGAGCGCATGGCCGGAAGAGAAAACTACGACTTCTATTGTTTCCTGATCTGGCCATTCATTGAGGCCAGTTGGCTCGCCGCCATTTCATTAATGGGCCTCGCGCCTCCGCTCGGTGTCGCCACGGACGATGCCTGGATTGGAGTCGCCAAGGCACAGAACAGCGCGCAACTGGTAAGTTTCACAAAACCCACAGGACCTATAATAGGCTTAGACCCGGGAATCTAACGGGGACCCTCAGCTCGGCAAGACGCTATACCACCAAGGGGATCTGTCCTACTTCGAAGCCGTGAACAAGGAGACGCTGAAGAACTCTTATCAGCGCTTCGAAGAGGAGGGCATCATCTACGCCGTCAAATCCAAAGACGGCAAGACGCCGCCTAGGCTTCGACTATCTTCCGAGTGGATGCCCAGCCGTGACCCCAAGACAGGCGATGTTCTCGCCGAGGGTCGGCTTTGGGACTTTGCTGGGCGAATCGCTAGCAGCAGGAGAGAAGGGAAGAACAGGAGAGACGGTGCCACGGTCAGTACCCGTGTCATCCGGCTGGCAGATATCCTTGGCAGGAAATTGTTTGCTGAGGCCAGTGCACCTGGAGGCAAAGTCGACAGAAGGCTGAGCTCCGAGGAGGCCTTGCGGGTCAAGAAGGAAGTCAAGGCCGAGCGGAGACGAAGGAAGTTGGAGGGTCGGGCACACCTATGATATTGATGCCCAGCGACCAGTATCAGTTCATGCTCTTGGCCTCTTTCTACGGCATGTATATTACAAATGGGCCAGGTCAAGCAATTCTGTTGGAGCCAAGATGGGATATAAGTTTTCGATGATAACTCTGCAGCGTTAGTTCGGGACATACCGAAATACTTTAATTTTCCGGTGAAACACGAAACTGCGAATGCGCGGCGATCTACGGCAAACAAGGCGGGACTTGATGAAGTTGTGCCTACATACATATATGTACATGGGCGTTTTGCCCGAGATTATTGTGTCATCGGATCCGAGCGTGACTGAAGGAGGTATGAACGGGGGAACGAGCCAAGATGACAACAAGATGATCCATGAGCAACACTGCCAGCTCCTGGAAGCCCAGCAATATACGAGCTCATGCATACTCCAGCGGAATATACGTGCAAAACATCTTTCATACCCCTCGCAATCTTCCGACGAAACATACGAAAATGATCCCCGTCGTGGCGGATTCCAAGTATAGAATTGTGGTTACTTTGTTAATTGGCCGGCTCAGGTAATCCATCCGGTGGCACAAGTCGTACGTAACTGTTGTGGTAGACAGGTGGGGTGGCCGGGTTTCGCATTGGCGAGCCACACGGAAATGACCCGTGCCATTGGACGCAACCCATCCCCGATTGCCTAGATAAAACAACTCTATCACCTACCCCTTTCGGACCTTGATTGTTGCTACTCCTCACAGTACCGAATCATTGTCTGCGCAGCGTGTGCCTTCATGTGACTGTAAATGAACACCAGACAGGAGACGCTTCCAATGATCGCGAATGTCGTCACGTCACTGCCGTTTACGTGGTTCGATACCCACACTCACCCGACTTGGACCCGGCTGGCTACAGGGCCTATACAGCATCACGCATATCCTCGCAGGGAGCCTTGGCGTTTGTGGAAGGTATGCCCTCAAAGCCCTCTGGTATCACCACTGCAAGTGTCAAACTCTGTATACCGAGTACTGGCGCAGCATATATCCACTCGATGAACACTTTCCAAACCGAGCCATGCCATTGTGGAGACTGCTGTGACATGGACGATGAGAAAAGCACCCTGACCTAGGACTGAGCCCATGGATGAGGGCTATCCAGAGCAGCTGGTTAACTTTCCGCCTTGAGGCTCTAGTCGTCTAATTTCGGTTCCATCGGTGGTGACTATATCACGACAGGGTTCCCAGTTGTTCCTGCATGCTGCATCACTGATCTTCCCTGCCCAAACTTTGACATACATTGCTACCTGGAGGCCAAGACTGCCGTAGATCGAAGGCCTTGGCTCCGCGTAAGCTCAGTCTCGAGTTATGCGCATCAGCACCACTCACGTGCAACGTTGTTGCAACCCTACATGGTATTCCTTTCCCAGCAACCCTTAACCCCCGCATCGTGGCTCGAAGCGTACGCCGACATGTTCAATGACACCCGACCTCAAAACCCGGGACCAGGAAGCCATGTGGTTGAAAGGCAGATTGTTACCCAATAGGACTGGCCTCGGCTCCAATCGAAGATGCCAATTGACCTCTGGCTTATCCTTGGGTGTTGGGGCGCACCCCAACTTCCCAATTAGGTGACCTTGTCAACATGTGTCTCTCATATCACTTGCCTAATGAGCGCGGTGACCCGGCGCGAGCGAAGAATCCAGATCGCGATTGATATTCATGTCTAGTCTAGCAGTAATTTTGCCCATGGCCGTATGAGCCTTATATACTCCAAGATGTAGACCAGGCATTCTCAAGTCTTGGCATCCACCCGATCCTCCATACCTCTCTGTCCATGACGCCGGAGCCACGATGATCTGGGCAAAAAGTCTCGTGTTTTTGGCCGGCGCGGTGCCCTTCGCTGTGGCCATCAATAACTGCCCACTGGATGGGCCCGTATTTCCTAAGCCGGCAAAGCTTTCGTCGACGCCGGTCATCCAGCAGGCTGTTGAAAGCCTGACGAAGCAATTCACGGATTGGAATGCCAACGGGACGGCGACGGCGAACTTTTCATATTCCATCCAGATCTTCTCAGCACATGAACCGGAGCCGCTCTTGTCGCTCTCACATACAGCGCCGAAGTTGGCCACTATAAAGCACCCTGGCGTCACAACTGTCGACGAGAATACAGTCTTCCGGCTGGGTAGTCTGACCAAAGTTTTCACTGTCTATAACTTTCTGCTAAATGCTGGCGATACGATGTGGAATGACCCCATCACGAAATATGTACCAGAGTTGGCAGCGATTGTGGCCAATAGAACGACTGAGAACGCAGTGCTTAACACAGATTGGGACGAGATCACCATTGGGTCGCTCATGACCCAGTTGGCAGGAATCCCGCGAGACTGTACGGATATAACGTCAAACTATACCCAAAAGGCGAAGCTGACTAACACTCATGATAGATGCCCTGCTTGGTGAACTTACACAAATGGACTCAACCAAGGACTCTGTTGTGAGACTGGGGTTTCCACCGCTACCCAAAGCGCAGATTCCGCCTTGCGGCGATGTTCCTTTATGCACTCGTGAGCGTGAGTGGATGGTAGCATCCCGTATATGAGTTGCTACTAATAACGTTAACAGAGTTCTTCACCGGTATTGCCAAGTTCTATCCATCCGTTGCACCGTTCCAGACCCCAACGTATTCGGACATTGCATTTCAGCTACTGTAGGCCTCAGTACTTATTCATTGCGAAAAAAAGGATCACTGATATAGATTAGCGGATATGCCCTTGAACAAATTACCGGAAAGGACTACCAGTCACTGCTGCAAGACACAGTGCTAACTCCTTTGAATCTGACCAACACTTTCTACAAGGTTCCGAAACAGGCGCTTGGTATTATTCCGGGCAGCGCAAATGCGACAAAATGGTCTTTCCAACTTGGCGATGAGGCTCCGTAAGTACTGTGTCCCGTGGTCGAGCACTAAACCCCAACCTAACAAATGTACCCAGGGCCGGCAACATGTACTCAAGCGCCGCTGATATTGCAGCGTTTGGTCGAGCAATCCTAAGCTTCAAGCAGCTGTCCCCTGCAATGACAAGGCGGTGGCTGAAGCCTTTCTCCTTCTCTTCAGACCCAAAGGCCAGCGTTGGCGCACCCTGGGGCGCCCGCCGCATTCCGTTGGGCCCCGAGTACCGTCAAACAACTGGATACAACAAAGCGGGTGGTATAGGAAGCTACATGGCAGCGTTCGTTCTGATTCCGGATTACGATATTGGTTTCTCCATCATGATCGCGGGAGACATCCCCGGCAACACCAACTGGAACATTGCCGACATGTTAGGCACCACATTTGTCCCGGCCGTAACGCTTGCGGCCAAGAACCAGGCTGCTAACAAGTACAACGGTTACTACGCTCTCGCCAATGGCACGCAGAACGACGGGCTGTACACCTTCGCCAATAGCACCCGCCGCTTTAACTCGTCGCTAACTATCGAAACCGACAACAAGCCCGGCCTATCCATCTCGCAGTGGTACAGCAACGGCACCGACTTCAAGGCCGTTGTCGTCTCGCTGCAGTTGACATACGTGCCGACGACCCCGAGCATCCGCCTATATCCAACCGCGCTGCAGGCCGACCTGCCCAACGGCGGTAAGCAGATCAAGTTCAAGGCCCTGTTCGAGGACCTAGCCGCCCCGGAGCAGGTCGACAAGATGTTCTCGACCGACTGCGGCAGCTGGGTCGGCGTCGAGAGCGTTATATATGGCAGCATGAGCGCCGATGATATCATTTTCAACACGGATGCGACGGGGGCGGTGACGGGTGTTTATATACCAGCGCTCAGGATCACGCTGCCGAAACAGTCGTGACCTAAGAAACATTAGAAAAAGGGCGGCAGTATGCATACTGGCATGCAAGGAGAAGCAGCATTAGGTATACTCAAAGGTAGGAAGCTTAGTCGGCATCATTGTATTCATAGCCATATTTGCCTGGGGGAACCGAGCATGGTGTGCCGCCTCAGGGGTCCCTCGGCCGGTGCTGGCCCTCACAGTCAGCTCTAGAGAAGCGGAGCGTATGAACTAAGGCACTTAATCGTTTTGACTATCCAAAAGCAAACCCAAATAACTCCATTTCCTTTCGATCCTTGCTTGCGCAGTTGTATCCTGTATATCATGCAGGCAGACTGAGTCTACCCGCATAACCCCTTTATCAAGCCTGATTACATCTCGTTTGTTTCACGAACTCGCCTTCTGCTCCATAATCCAGACGACCGGGCTCTTTTTGGAGTAGTTGGCCACATCTTCCCAGGCCTCCTTGTGTTGCTTCGGCGTGACGGCACTCTGCGCCGCCTCCATCGCCTCCCTGCTCGCCCAAGTGCACGTGAATAGGAGCTCGTAAGAAGGGCCATTGTTGTCGTCTTCGTCGCCGCTTGTGGCAGCGGCGGTGTAAACTTTCCAGTCGATTATGCTGCCTTTTCTGCCGTCGCTGCCATCGCCCTCCCAAAGCTCCAGGGACCACGGGATATGTGTCTCCAGGTAGTAATCCAGGTCGATATCCGAGCCAGGAGGATACGCGACGCAGAGCGTGGCAGCCATTTCCCCGAGTCGAGGCAATTCAAGGGCTCTCTTGTAACTTGAGCGGATATAGGAGACTGTGCGGCGTGGTCGCAGCCCAAATATCTGCTTCAGGCACGGTTGGACTTGCTATCAGGTGCTTATGGCCCTGTGAAGAAAGGAGGCGGTCTATGTTCACTGAACTTGGGATGATGAGAAAGACAAGATGGTGCTGGGGGGGCTCAAACCCATCCGTTCGGCGTGGTAAGCCGAGTGGCTTGTAATGGAGCACCTTACATGACTTCTCTGGTTGCCCGCCTATCGCATAGCGCAGTGGCGTCCAGCAGGTCACGGTTGTCTCGCACGAGGTCCTCTAGGCTGCGAAAAGCTTCTCGGACGTCGTGGCGGTCCGGGCCGTGGTTGCAAAGTAAATGCAGCCTCTCTGAACGGGATGCAGTACCACTTGGACGGCCGTCCTTCCACGATGACCATGGCACGTCCCTTCGAATAGTGGTGCACATATGCCTCATACCCATACCGGCATCGCTACTTAGGTAGTTGGTGCGCGAGATTCACTAAAGTACCATACCTCTCAGTGTTGAAGCTTGCCGGCTGTCTTGACGCAGCGTTACTGCCTGTGTTTGATTGAGTTGAGAACCTCCATTTCAACGTCGGCGTAAGACAAGCGGATCCCAGCAGGACCATGTGTCTCTCAAACAGCGCGGTAGTATCCGGTCCGCGACGAGTAATCCTTCGACCTGGATACTGTACGCACTCGAGGATGCAAATGCAAAGTTAGAGCATACTAAAGGTTGTTGATCCAGAGGTGGAAACCTTCAACCGCCCCGCTAACTTCAGGTTAAACATCCCGTCCACGGCAGGGATGGAATCCAGGCCATTTTGCCTATTGCGGAAACGCTCCAGGGACGAGCGACATTTGCACGCAAGCTCAAAGATGACACACCCCTGTGCTGACAACATCGCCTTGTCAAAGTTGTGGAAAAGCTTTTCTCCCCTGCCAACGTGAAGTCGACGTCCATAAGGGGATGCAGACGGAGCGTATACTCCAACACGCACACACACCAAAGGCATTTCCAAGGTTGCTGTTCATGTTTGCCTGGCGTATGGAGCGGTTCTAGTTAATCACACCCGTGGACGTGGGCGGTGGCTGTGTAACGCGAGCACGCGGCACCGCTAGGTATTCTGGAGGGCCGGGGCCGGGTGGCTGTTGCTGTAATAGAGTTGCATTTTGGGGGCTATTCTTAGCTGATGGGGCTCTTGGCTTCCGCCCTGAGTTAGCCTGATGGCATCCACTAACTTACCTGCACCCTGAAGATAGCCGAACCGTTTGTCCCCGAGGCGAAGAGACACCGTCGTGTTATGTAGATGTGATTGATCGGCCAATCCATCCTCGCAACAGAAGTATACGTGGAATGTTCATTGAGACACCCGAAGCTGATTTGAATGCCATCAACAAATGTGCCGGCACCGAGGCACCGAGGCACCCATGCGTCCTACAAGGACCCAAATCACCGGGACAGTGGGCGGAACCTGGGGTCTCCCCAACACCACTTGCCGCCGCCCCAAGCAACGAAGGATCCAGCTGAGGCCTCGATCAGTTCTGGGACCAATCGGGTGTCGAGGTACTTTAGCACCCTGTCCGCAGCCTGCACGTCTCGTTAGGACCGTTCGATCGGCGTCCATGCTCTCCATATTATTAGCACTATGGAACGGTTTTCATGTACCTCGACAGGGCAGGGCTAGGTGCCAAGCAGCATAATCTCTGCCAGTCGGGATGAACAAAGTTGCCATGGATTCCCTGCCCTCTGGGGCACTGTTTGGAGCACTCTCTCTTTTCTTTCGTGTAATTCTTCTTCGTCCCCCTATACTCCCCTATTGTTCGTCTAGTAGAGTTAGACGACGATAGATCGGACGATGACTACGACGCGGCACTTGCCCTTGGCCGCAGCGGTGCTGGCGCTGTTCACGACACCGGCGGTTCAGCAGCAGAACGCAAATTCAGTCAATTGGCAGTTCCCGGAATTCGGGAAAAAACTGACATACCATGCCCAAGACACCGTCAACGTGACCTGGACGTCAAACTTCTCTTCGCCAATTATGATTATATACTGCCAAGGCGATAAGAGCGTCGTTGGTGAGTTTGCTTCTTTGGAATACTTCCAATATGCCACCGCAGGCCACTGCGATGGGACGTCTGTTATTAACCCAGTGGCCCCTAGAGAAAAAGAGGGAAGATGCCAGTGCCTATAACGCCTCTGCGCTCTTCAAACTAGACTGGGACGGAGACGACACGCCTTGCTGGTTCGATCTGAAGCCCGACTTGAAGGGTGGGAAGGGGTCCAACTCCGAAGCCTTCACGTTCCTCCCTGACGTAGGGAGTCAAGCGACCTTCGGCATAGGCTCCTCCAGCACCGCTGCGGGAACATCATCACTATCAACGAGCACTTCGGCCACGACGCAGCAGACTACTTCAGCCACCACGACTGGTAATGGAGGAGGAGTAGTCGGCTCTGCGACGAGGACAAATGTCATCAACACCGCTACCGCATCCACCTCCTCATCTACTTCAGCAGGCACAGCGACGGGGGTGCCATCAGCAGAGCAGTCGACTTCAACAGGCGGCCTGTCGACGGGTGCACAGGCGGGTATCGGAATAGGCGTCGGTATTGCGGGCATCGGCGTGGGCGTTGTGGCTGCCTTGATGCTTCTTCGCCGAAGACGGAGAACACCGGAGCCAAGTGAGAAGAAGTCTGACCCGTCGTTTGGTCCAACGACGGCTGGTGGTAATAGTATGATGTCGCAATCGGCACCGTCGCAATATTACGGATCGGAACACAACTCGGCTTCTCCCGTCTACGGGCAATCGCCGGTCTACGGGCAGCCAGCCGAGCTGCAGTCGGCCGTCCCCAACGACCCTTCGAAGTACGCTTTCCACATGCCGCAACAAACGACCTACCAGGTCCCTGTTGCATCCACACCGCAAGAGCTGGGTGTCGATGGGGGTCGCTATGTTCACGAGATGCCCGCATCAGGATACCGTTGACCGCAGACCATGGCGCTAGGTGCAGATCAGAGTAGCAGCCGAATATATAAATAATGATCATCATGCACGAGTATACGTTTTCAGGGCATGACAAAAGTCGGACCTTGAGTCGTCATTGACAATTACTGCCCAGCATCATATTTGCTTTGCCGTCCCCATGGAGAAATATGCAACCCGTTGCAGTGGTATACAGGAGGGTGCAGCCGTTCGCCGTGTTACATATCGAAATCAGATGCTTTTAATTTTTTTCTTCCAGCATGGAGCCTTCTCTACCAACCACGGCCGGCGAGTTTCTGGTCAGGACGCATGCTGCTCACCGAAATACCAACCATGGCCTCGCCCAGCCCCTCGCTGCACTCGGCGAGCACCTTGGGGTCCTTGAAATGCGTCGTAGCCCGCACAATAGCCTTGGCTCTCTTGGCTGCGTCTCCCGACTTGAAGATACCACTTCCGACGAATACTCCATCACAGCCAAGCTGCATCATCAGGGCGGCATCTGCAGGTGTGGCGACTCCACCGGCCGCAAAGTTGACGACTGGTAGTCTTCCCAGCTCTGCCGTCTGCTTCAGGAGCGTGGGGTCCACCTCGAACTCTCTGGCGAGGGCGCGGATGCCCAGTTCGCCGCTTTCCTGCAGAGCGGCCTTGGCGCGGGAGATGTCCTTGTTGAGCTGGCGCATGTGCTTGACAGCCTCGACAACGTCGCCGGTGCCGGCCTCGCCCTTGGTCCTGATCATGGCGGCGCCCTCGGCAATGCGCCTCAGGGCTTCCGGCAGACCCCGGCAGCCACATACAAAGGGGACCTTGAAACCCGACTTCTCCACGTGGTACAGATCATCCGCCGGGGTCAGGACCTCGCTCTCGTCAATGTAGTCGACGCCGAGGGCCTCAAGGATCTGGCACTCGACAAAGTGGCCGATACGTGCCTTGGCCATCACGGGGATGGTGACGGCCTCCTGGATCTCCTTGATCTTTCCCGGATCCGACATGCGGGCCACGCCCCCCTCGGCCCGGATGTCGGCGGGCACTCTCTCCAAGGCCATGACGGCACAGGCGCCGGCCTCCTCGGCGATGCGGGCCTGGGCGGCATCCGTCACGTCCATGATGACGCCACCCTTGAGCATCTGCGCCAGCCCCGACTTGACGCGGAAGTCGTCGGAGCGGGCGCCGTTGCTCGATCCCGCCACGGCGGCGGCGGCGCTGGTGATGTCGTTGTTGACCATGTTGGCTAGGAGGAGGACTGCGGGTTACGGGTTGCGGGTTGCGGGTGCGGGGCAGATGGCAGCGGAAGGGGAAGGGAGATGGGAGACGGGAGACGGGAGACGGGAGACGGGAGACGGGAGACGATGAACTGCTAGACCACTCGATGCTCGGCTGGGAATATACAATATATGTTCCGCCATTGGGCGCATGCGCCATCATATGACTCTTGCTGCAGAAAAGCCCCAGGGTCCTCCAGGGTCCGAAACTCTATTACAAAGTCGCGCGCCGGTCCACCCTTAGCCGAGTGTACCGCGCTGTGCCTGACAAGTGCCGCGTCGCTTACCCCAAAGAGGCGTCATGACGTTGGCGACCGTCGCCGGTGAGGAAAGTATAGAGTAATAGGGAGATACGGCCCGCTACATCTGCGGTCCATGACGCAGTAACTGCATGTAGCCACCTGCCCGATGTCGGGCCCCTGCCAACGGCTCGACTCGCTTGGCCGCGCACATGGTGATGCGCCCTCCGTGCACTTCGTAGTAGACCGACACCAGCCGAACCAGTCACACAGCCCAGCGACACCCGGAGGCCACCCCCAATTGACCGTTGCCATACTAATCGACCTGTCCAAAATCCTCGGCTCCTTGGCGATTTCTTGGTTGCGCTGTCCGCGGCGTGAGGGAGAAAGCCCGCAGCACTTCCCAACCCAGACCACCGTCGTTCTCGTCGCAGATATCCTGGGGCGTTTTCGTGGGCGAGCGTATTGGTCGACGCGAGATGGCTCTGTCGGTGGGCGTCCTCGCCCTGCAGGGTGGGTTTTCAGAACACCTACATTCTCTGAGAAGGGCGGCTGCAGACCTCAACCGTCATGTCAACTGCATCGAAGTTCGCACGCCGGAGCAGCTATCCGCCTGCGACGCCCTCATCATCCCCGGTGGCGAGAGCACCACGCTCTCCCTGGTCGCCGTTCAGTCGAACCTCCTGGAGCCCTTACGGGAGTTCGTCAAGTAAGCTTCCCAGGTCTGCCCTCGCGTGTGACAACTGTCGTATTCTGACATGATCTACCAGGGTCAAGCGGAAACCCACCTGGGGCACGTGTGCAGGGCTGATCTTTCTGTCCGAGGAGGCGAGTTCTACGAAAAGGGGCGGGCAGGAGCTCGTTGGGGGCCTCGATGTGAGGGTACATCGAAACCATTTTGGGAGGCAGAGGGAGAGCTTCGTCACAGACCTTGAGTTGGCCTTCTTGGAGGCGACACCGTCGTCAAGCAAGCCGCCACCTTTCCCAGCAGTCTTCATTCGGGCCCCTGTGGTCGATAAGTTGCTGACGGACGAGGTCGAAGACAGGTCCGCCCAGAACCACGTCGCCACAGAGACTGGTCTCCCTTCGCCCGTCGTCAAATCACGTGCGGCGAAGAATGCCAAGGTAGAAGTGCTTGCAGTCCTGCCAGGCCGTCACGCATCCAATGAGGCTGCCGCCATAGGCGATATCTCGGCCGTCGCACCAAAGGGAGATGGCGACATCGTTGCGCTGAGGCAGGGCAATGTCTTCGGGACTAGCTTCCACCCAGAGTTGACAGATGATGTTCGCATACACACTTGGTGGCTCCAGCAAGTCTTGCAAGCCACCAGTCTAAATTGATCAGATTTTCGTGGGCCTCCCGAAGCTCTTCTTCGCCGCCCATCAGCAGTGAAACGCAGCCCACAACTGCTGCATATCTTCCAGTGTCCCGTGTGACACGCAGTATTGGGCATGGTCCGTGTCAGGATGAGCCACATGCGAGAACGGCTGAGATATTCCTATCACAATTGCGGAACCCGAGGTACCACATGAGAAGCTCCGTAGTCTCTGTGAATTGTGCCTGTCCGCGAGGCTCTACTGGCTCAGGACGACTGAGAAGTACGACACCAAGGTGTCGCATACGTCATCGAGTGCATCCAGTTCGTGTGCTTCGAGAAAGGTCGGAATCGATAGACATTAGAACGATCCCGCGTTGGGGTTGCCAAGTCGGCTCTCACCAAGCCTCATCTATTAGAACATTTGCCGCACTCTCTAAATTTTTGATTTATAAGGTTTTCCCAGGTTCCGCAAAGTTTACTTCAACCAGTGTCTTGCATTGGAGTCGTCTGCGCGTTGCCCGAAGGAAACCTCTCATCGTTAATGGCCACCCCATCGGAACGTCGCATGCGGCCCAACCAATTTCAAGTATAGCCGGGCTATTCCTGTACTTCTGCCTCCTCATCGTCGCTTTCAACCACGCTACCCTGAGGTGGTATTTTCACGAACAGGAGTATGATGATCGCAAAAACAGCAACAGCCTAACAGGCGTCAGTAAGAACAACACAGCGAAGTAGCTTGTTGATTGGAATGATATGAACTCACCGCAATGACGAAAAACGACAGGTTGGCTTTTCCAACGGCGGCAAATGCAGAGAAAACCAGCCCGAAGATGCCAACTGTGCTCAGAGCAGCTATAGAGCCCACGAGGCTGATGGCCTGCAATACTTCAGGGCGCTGGGCTGGTGGTACCATCTCCGTAAAAACTCCTTTACTCGCAGCGTCGGATCCCGAAAACAGTGGAAGAAGGAATCCGGCTAGGACATCGTCAGTCTTGCTCCCCTCCATTGTGCTGAGGTCTACTGACCAAGATATATGTGCCACGATTGGCTCGCAAAGCCAATACATCCGGTGAGTAACGCGTCACCAAGCATGCTGACCCGGAGGAACCAAAGGTCGAACGCT
Source organism: Neoarthrinium moseri (assembly GCF_022829205.1). Taxonomy (NCBI): domain Eukaryota; kingdom Fungi; phylum Ascomycota; class Sordariomycetes; order Amphisphaeriales; family Apiosporaceae; genus Neoarthrinium; species Neoarthrinium moseri. The sequence continues at coordinate 136,952 of NW_026055169.1, read as the reverse complement.
GCGCCAGCGTCTTCATCCACTGGCTTGGGCGGATTCACGGGCTCCTGCTCCGGAAGAGCGCTGACCGGATCCATGTCTTGCGGCTCCGTAGGGATACTCTCGACCAAGACTGGATCAGGCTGCTTCGCATCCTTCTTTGGTGCCTGCCACTTCCGGCCCCATGTGATAATACGCGGGAAGGCAAACATCAAAAACAAACCTCTGACCGAGGCGGTCAAGAACATGAAGAAGCTGTTCTCCTTGGGTGCGAAATTGAGGACTGTGAGGGCATACATCTGCGTCAGAATTGGCCCGTATCCCACAGCCAGAACTGCAACAAACACCCCCAATGCGAGGATCGGTACGCTGTAGAACTTGACTAGTGACCCGTCCCTCAGCCGTCGCATTTGTGGCCCTAACACGGCGAAAGGGGACTTTCCTTTCTTTACAGAGCTGGGCTTTTTCTGATCCCCAGCACCGAGAGTCTTCGGGTCGATATAAGGGGTGCAGAAGAAACAGTAGATGCAGCTCAAGGCCAGCATCCCAGCTGTGATCTCAAACGGCCGTATAATGGCTGTCATCTCGCCGACAATGCCGCCCTGCAGGTATCCCACTGCTGTACCGAACATGGCAGCGCCTTGCAACTTGCCAAAGGCTCCGGTACGCTGAGACGGCTCCACGACCTCGGCGATGGCGGTGTTTAGCACGAGCAGATAGCCGGCAGGGCCACCGACGATGGCCATGACCTGGCTCACCTGCACCAAGACGATGCCGGTCCTGAAGCCGACACCGACACCGATTGCCTGCATTGTCACACGCAGGATGGGGAAGAAGGTGTTGAGCATCAGCGCAAAGTGAGGGCCCCGCCGTCTGATGTACATTCCCGTGAGGAAGAGGTTGATAACACCGCAAACGATGTTCGACAGGCCGAGGATCATCATTTGCAGAGCGGTGCCCGAGTCAATCTGGTACTCGTTGCAACGATCACCTACCCCCTCATACGGAGGCGCGTGCTTGTAGAACTCCTCGCACTCCATCTTGCGAAAGGCGTAGAGGATGGGAACCTGCGTGAAGCACAGAGCCGTCGTGATCAAGAACCCAGCAATTAGCAAGCTCAGCTCTGGCGTGAGAACGCGCTGCCAGCGACGGGGCAGTCGGGATTCACTGCTGGCCTTGTTGATTAGAGGAGCAGGTTGGCCATCGCGTGCGGCAGCGCTGTCACCAGTAGTGACATTGGCGTGGCCATTGGCCAGTAGTGGTGTGTTCTCGTCCGACGCCGCCATCTTCACGACCGACGACTGCTTGGGGGATGGTGAAAATGGTGTTCGCGCGAGAAAAACACACCCGATGTGGAGGAGGCTCGTTAAGGGCACAGACTTACTTGGTTCCCTAGATAGATAAAGAAAACCCAAGGGTCCTTCTCAATCGGGTTGGCAGTGCGGGGTGCCGGCCTGCAGCCAGCTAAACAGTGAGACAAGATAATCAATGAATTGTTTACTTCATCAGCTCTGGGGCTGGTCTCTTGGCGGCTTTTTGCAAGGATTACAATCCCTGAGAAGAACACCGGAAATTAGCGCAGACTTCCATCCACTGCGGAATTCTCAGTCTGTCTGAGTGAGCAAGCTTGATTATTGCTGTCACAACCTGGCCATATCAACTTTCTTGGGTAGGATACTTATGGGACTACATGCAAATCAAACGCCTGGTGTTACAACATACGGAAGTGGATTAGCCCAGAACTACCCTTCGCATAGTCGCTAGCGCGACAATCATCCATTATAGGTCCAAGTCAAACTTTCCTTGCAATCAAGTTCGAATAGTCAGACAGTCTAGGTCGCGCAAAGGGCACTTTTGAAATTCATGTACACGGATAATGCGACGTAATGGCAACCCGCTGGCCCCCTGTCATGTGAAGTCAAAGAAAGTGATCTATGCTGATCACGCTTAGAACGAGTGGAAATTCATAATACTGTCAAGGGATGAAGTCTTAGAGAATCTTTCGTTCAAAATGATTGACTTCTTACACGTCCAGAAGTCGGTCTCGGGTTGCACTTGTCACATGTGTGTTAATCACAATTCTAGGAATAGCTCCACTGTTAGCGAATTCACCTCTTGAGTATACACTCCTATCTACCTGCCTGCCTGCCTGCCTGCCTACCTACCTAGGGCCTACCTGTCCGATTCACGAAGCCCTTCGGTGTTACAGACTGGCTAGTGCAGGTGGTTGCTGTGGTGGAAAACGAGGGTTGGTCCACCCCACCTGTAAATAGCAAACGCCACAGTTATGAAAGCAATTCTTCTTTCCTCTCCGTCCTAGCTTTAATTTAATTTTTTTTGGCAATACTGCAGGACCTGTCGTAGAGTCTCGATTCATTTGTGGTACCGTAACACTCTGTCCATGGCTATATGAATCATTAATTATAGCTGAGGCGAGTGATGTGTCTGTAGAGAATCCAGAAATTTTGAACTTGCGGGATGGCTTCCAATACTGGTGAAGTTCGACTCAACAAAATGTTAAGGTAGAGTAAGCATCTACAATATGGACGGTGCCAAGAGTCCCCAGTGAATGAGATGAGCTCAGTCGTTTAACCGTTTGGAAAACTTGGAGCCTTCGATGGAGTGCTAGAATGGGATATCGTGGGACCAGGACTCGGCCACGGTTGGAATCTTCCACGAAATGTTGGCTAGCTGACCTAGTCAGACAAAATTGATTTAGTAGCTACGATTAGAAAACAAAATACCCGTATCTTGGAAAATGTAAAGTTATTCACCGCCCTCTCTGACTTTTACGATCGGGAGGTCTTGTCGCATCGAAGGGAGGATCAGGTTGAAAACGTCTGTCTATTGGATGTTTAGCAAGACCGGTCAAAGTTCTCCCGTAGACCCTGTGTCCTGGAAAGTAGCCAAGCGTTTGTCCGTGGAGGACAACTGCCATCTCATAATTTGACGTCGTCAGGGTAGTAGGAACGATAGAAATCCGGCATGGTGTGGGTAATGCGTCTATGCCTAGAAGCGATGTCGAGTATCCGCTCTACCGGAACGGTCAGAAAATGCTGGGTTCTGCTTCAAGCCTCAGCGCATTTGAGGCAGGCTTGAATTTTCTACAACCCGCAAACTATATAATTTTGCTGCTTTTCAATTTGATTCGCATTTCGCATCTTTTGTAGTACACTGGTCCGCCACCATGCGAGCAATGGAGACAGAGGTGGGATATAGTATAGCATGGCGCGATTGATGATGGGTACCCTGATGTAGGATCGACGAGATTCACAGAGTCAAAAGGTCTAAAACGAGGAGATACGGAATCACCACAATCAGATAGGATATTATACCGGCTGTGCATCTCACGAGACACGATGGCGAAAGCGCGATCTACGACAAGTATGCAAGCAGAGCGAGCTTCTGATTGGCCGCACATCCAACAAACACCGCTAAAATGTCGTGATCAATGCCACCACCACCGCGATACGCCAAAGCACCCCTGCTCGCCCTGTTCCCTCATGATGTATGTTCCAGAGCCTATTCCACCGGCCCGCCTTTATTGGGGGTTGTGGAAGTGTAAGCCTTACACCACCCACGAGGGAGCCTTCGTCAGGGGAGACCAGGTCGTTCACTTCGCCAGACTGGGTAATCTAGTGGCTTTATGTGATCACCCGCGCTCGACTGTCCCCTCCTTGGACGCTGGATTGAAACTCGGCAAGCAAGCACGCCATCGCTTCGTTATCTGTGCATATGGCATTTTGGCCCCTGTGACATGAGATTTCCATCTTGATGAAATACTCCGGCTGCCCCGTCCACGAGCATGGGCCATGCTCCCTCCCGGCTCGTCCATAGAACCTCTGGGGGAAAATCGTCGTATACCCAGACCTGTAAATCTTCGGAGGCGATATCAATACGTGGTAGCTCCGAAATCGAGCTCAAGGAATTGAACGAGACGGAGCCAAGGGCAACGCGCGGGCTCCCACGCCTCCAAACCAGTACCGGTATGTCGTACCGGCGGCTCTCGGGTTCCGACCCGGAGGAGCACAAGAGCTACGGGTCGGTCGACTCGACGCCGAAGACGAGCCCCACGGCCCTGCTGATCGACGACTTTGAGAAGGCCGATACGGGGAACCCTTTCCTGGACGCAGAGACGGCGGCCTACTGGTGGAACGTGTATGAGGGCTGCGAGTACGAGTGCCGGCACGCCTTCGACCCGGCACTCACTTGGTCTCGGAGGGAGGAGGAGGAGCTCGTCCGGAAGCTGGATTGGAAAGTCTGCTTATGGGCCGTATGCAAATCCAACACCAGCCGATCCACCTGTTCGTGTAAGATGCGTGACAAAAGCTGATATGTGGATTGCTTTTATTAGTGTGTCATGTTCTTTGGCCTACAGGTGGACCGCAACAACCTTTCCCAAGCTGTGTCGGATAACATGCTGGACGACCTGGGCTTGAATACGGATGGTAAGACGGAGGAGAGAAAGCGTAACCGTCGAACGACATGGACTCACTAACTGACGAGTAGACTACAATTATGGAAATTCTGTATTTCTAGTATCGTTCCTGCTGGCCGAGCTGCCCTCACAGCTCATCTCCAAGGCGCTGGGTCCAGATCGATGGATTCCAATGCAGATGGTGCTCTGGTCCTTTGTGGCCATTTCTCAATGTGCCCTCACAGGACGGACCAGCTTCCTGATCACAAGGAGCCTGCTGGGTCTCTTGGAGGTGAGCTTTTCCCTAGCCCCTTTTCTGCTCAACCACTCTTGGAGCTCACCATGACCCAGGGGGGATTCATCCCTGATCTCGTGCTCTGGCTCTCCTACTTCTACACCTCGCGGGAGCTGCCCATTCGGCTGTCGTACTTCTGGACCACGCTGTCTGTGACGGGAATCCTGACGTCGCTCCTCGCCTTCGCGTTGCTGCACCTGCGCGGAGTCATGGGGTGGGAAGGCTGGCGGTGGCTGTTCCTGGTCGAGGGCTGTATCACACTCACTGTCGGGGTGATGTCCTTCTTCCGCATGCCGGCCTCGGCGGTCCAGACGCGGACGTGGTTCCGGCCCGCTGGCTGGTTCACTGAGCGCGAAGAGGCCATCGTGGTCAACCGCGTGCTGCGCGACGACCCCAGCAAGGGCGACATGCACAACCGGCAGGCCCTGACACCGCGGCGGCTGTGGGAGGCGCTCACGGATTTTGATCTGTGGCCGCTCTACATCGTCGGCCTGGTGGCCTACGTGCCGCAAAGCCCGCCCAAGACCTATGTCACGTTGATTCTGCGTGGGTTGGGCTTTGGGACCTTTGAGACCAATCTTTTGACCATTCCTGCGGTATGACCTTGTCTAGACCAGAGAGGCCATGGGAACACGGTTTGCTGACAGCGTCGACAGGAAATCATGCATATCTTCAACCTCATCATACTTACCAGACTATCCGAATGGCTGAATGAGCGCGCATTAGTTGCCATCCTGCAACCCTTATGGACGTTACCTTGCATCTTGGCTCTCCGTTTCTGGGAAGGCACGTTTGAGAACGCTTGGGGAACTTATACAACCCTCATGGTGTTGCTATCATACCCTTACTGCCGTATGCCACCAGGGATAGCGTCTCCAATACTCAATGAGCCAAGACTGACCAGCGTTTTCTAGATGCAATCCTTGTGGGCTGGTGCTCGAAGAACTCGAACAACGTCGGGACGCGCACCGTCTCTGCGGCTCTTTACAATGTACCACACCGCTCTCCTTCTTTCCCTCTTCACAGTACACGGTAACTAACCCGTCCCCGCCAGATGTCGGTCCAGACAGGCTCCGTCTTCGCGTCCTACATCTACCGTGAGGACGACAAGCCGCACTATCGTCGCGGAAACTCGACACTGCTGCTGGTCAACCTGGCCTCGGTACTGGTCTTCCTGCTGGCCAAGCTGTACTACGTGTACCGCAACCGGCAGCGCGAGTGGCAGTGGCGCGCGCTGAGCGAGGAACAGCGCGCCGAGTACCGCCGGAACACAATGGTACAGGGGAGCCGGCGGTTGGATTTCCGGTTTGCGCACTGAGCGGGACCGCTGGTAGAGAGGCGAAAACGCGGGAGGTCACCGCGGGAGAATGATGCGGAGAACGAGGCTGGCAACTCCGACGGTCCCACAAGCGCTTCATCTGAGATGGAGAATGTGTCATGAGATACGTGATTCCCCATGATGACCATAGATCTAGGGTCGCAGCATAGACCATCTGCTTTATTGCGGGAAGGGCGCCTGCTAGATAGGATACCCCATGTGTTGCATTCGGAATTCGGATCGATGTGTTGTGGGCAGCACCTTCTTGGAAGCGGGCAGGATACACGGCTTGGCCCTGTATATATCGATCGAGGGCTCGTGTAAATCGTTTCACATATAGACTATGCACTCGGAGCCAAATCCTTGACTTGCCTAAAATATCCTTTTTCCTTCCGGGTATCAACGCCTACCTACGATCTACATGACCCTCGAAACCCCGCTCGTGGGATATGTCCAGTCAACAATACAACCCGGCGACTCGCTCCTATGGGCCGTGGGATATGAGATCGCCGAGCTGCAGACGGGTCATGGCTTCGTTTGTGCCACCAACCCTCTGGGCCACGTCAATGATACTATGCTGCAGATCGCGCAGAGCGGCACCCAGCTCGGCCAGTGTCTCATCGGCCGGGGATGGGCCGCCGTTTCTCGTGGCCATCATCTTCTGTAGCTGGTCGACCAGGCTGCCCTGGATGCCGTTCATGTGCAGCTCGATCTCGCTGAGATTCCTCTCGTAGCGCTTCAACTGCTCGTCCATCTCCTCGGAGGTCTTGGAGAAGAAGCTGACGATATCCTGACCATCGGCCTCGGTGTTGGCCGAGGCGCCTTGCTGTGACCTGGACGACCAGAGACCGCCGGTGTGGTACTGCTGGGGAAGCTTGAGGTTGTCGACGGCGCGGAAGCTCAGGCGGGCGTGCTCAGCATCCTGCACGATCAGGTTCTGAACCTGCTCGATGGCCTCGGCATCGGAGCGGAGGGCGCCCTGTACTCCGTCGTATTTGGTCTGCACGAATTTGACATCATTGGGAATGGTCGAGAGCATCTCGCCGTGGGCAGGCATGAAGGCATCGAGCTCGTGCTTCAGGTTCATGTAACCCTGTATCTTTTCGTCCAGTTCCAGTATGGCCTTTTGCAGGTCCTCTTGCAGATCATTGAAGCGAGTGGTGCCGCGAAGATTGGAGAGATCTATCCGTACTCCTGGGATGGGTTGGTTGGTAGATTGTCCCAGTGTGCCTGCCAGGCTGGCCGTGGGCTGTGGGTTCAGGGAGCCGCCGCTGTGATGATGATTAGCCCTCAGGCACGAAGCCGCAGGAGAATGACAGGATAACCTACAAAGCCCCAGCCCTCTGCTGAGTGGCGCCGCCGAGAAGCGAGGAGCCAAAGAGGCCGCCGCTCTGCTGTTGCTGCTGCTGTTGCGGCTGGGCCGTGTTTGCTGTGCTGGCGCCGAATAACCCCGTGCTCTGGGCCTGTGGCTGCTGCTGGATTGTGTTGGCAGTGTTCCCGAAGAGGCCACCGCCCGATGGCTGTTGCTGGTTCTGGTTCTGGTTTGTCGTGGAGGCTCCGAAGAGGCCCCCCGTCGACTGCTGTTGCTGTTGTTGCGGCTGGGCGGCGTTGTTTGCTGTGCTGGAGCCGAACAGACCTCCGGACGCGGGCTGGTTCGTCGCCGTGCTTGCTCCGCCAAATAGGCCGCCGGTCTGCTGCTGCGGCTGCGGCTGCGTCGTCGCCGTCGTCGAGGAGCCAAAGAGCCCTCCTGGCTTGGGGGTTGCGGCGCCAAAGAGGCCGGAGGTGGTCGATGGCTGGGCGGCCTGGGCCTGGTTCTGGGATCCAAAGAGAGAGCCGGTGCTCGGCGGTGCCCTGGTACTGTCAGCGATCTTCTGGGCTGCGCGACGGTTGATCTCTTGGATATCGACGGCGCCACAGCGCGCCTCGGGATTCCACTTCGCATTCCCCTTCCGATACATGCCTGGGGCGCGTTCAGAGAGAGGGTTGACGGCCGCAACGGGTGACGCAGAACTGTCGACGATGCGGCGAAAAACGAGCACAGCGGAGCAGGAGAGCAGGGAGCGAGACGTACAAGGAGTTGGCCGAGGATGTGTTGATACTCAGGCCTCCAGGGCCGCTGGCAGACCGGGCAAGCATGGCTGCGGAAGGGCTGCGACGGTAGCGATGGCGCGCTCTCTCGGCTTGGTGCGACGCAAGGGAGGACACAGGACAGAGGAAGCACGCGAGACACGGCCAGACGGGGTGGATGGAATGTGAATATGGTGTAGGTATTGAATTGGGACCGAGTATCGCTCAACACCAAACAGGTGGCAGGCCGTCACTTTTTTTCTGGAGCCCAGGCGCGCGTTGGCGGCGAGCGGGTGCAGGGGAGCTCGGGCCTTAACCTAGCTACCGTAACTACCTAGGTACGTACTGGACATGCCTAACTTACATAACTTAGGTATTGACCTACCTAAGCCCCTTAGGTAGGTTACGGGCTACCTAGGTGCCTACCTAGTCAGTGTGAGCCGCACTTTGGGCCTGATATTGGGCCCCGTAGTACCCACGTCCCCCGCCTGCAGGTGTCCGCCAGAGCCAGGACACCGCCAAGTTCCAGCCTCGTCCAGCAGGTACAGGTACAGGTACAGGTACCCGTGGACCCCAACCTGGGTAGTCCTGTCCACGGGTCCCAGGCTGGTGGAACTACAAGCGACTCTTCAGCCTTCTCAACGACAGCTTCCCACCCACCACGCCACCACTGCTACAGAAGGACTCGCGCCAACATGGATATCAACGACGACGATGATTTCTACGCGCCTGATGAGCCCGAAACCACCCAGGCCGCTGAGCCGTCTGCACCGGCCAATGCGCCGCCGAGACACCATGACGAAGACCTAGAGGAGGGCGAGGAGGAGGACGAGGGCGCCGACATGGACGAGGACGACTCAGTACGTGCCATCCTCACCCATTCCGTTCCATCCCCCCGGCAATCCTCACCTGACTGACCAACCACGCGATCGAACAGGACATCGACATCATTACCGAGCGCAAAGATGGGACCAAAGCCGCCCCGCCCACCCAGTCCAAATACAGCGACATCAGGAATATACCCCAGCGGACCACCTCCAATGACGGCACCGCAAAGCCCGTCCTCAAGCAGCACGACTCCAAGCCTGCCTCGGGCGCCGACTATCCTGCCGTCGCCACCTCCAAGATAGACGTCGACGCCATACCCATCCACAAGGGCACCGGCAAGCCCATCACCCAGGTCAACATCGACGATGGTCTGCCTTCCTCCCTCCAGTCATTTCCTCCCTAGCTGACACGCGCGCAGATCTGCCGGAAAACGACAAGCCCTGGCGCAAGCCCGGTACTGACCTGAGCGACTACTTCAACTACGGCTTCGACGAGTTCACCTGGGCCATGTACGCCGCCAAGCAGGACAGTGTCCGCGGCGAGTACAGCCAGGACGCACTGGCCCAGAGCAACAAGAAGATGATGGAGGAGATGCAGATGATGATGATGGGCGGCATGCCCGGCGCTGGCGGCTCCATGCCTGCCATGCCCGGCATGGATGGCATGCCCCCCGAGATGCAGCAGATGATGCAGCAGATGATGGCCTCTGGCATGGACCCCAGCCAGATGGACCCCTCGGCCATGTTTGCCGGCATGCAGGGCGCAGGCGGCAACGCCTCGGGTGGCCAAGGCGGCCAGAACCAGAACTTTGGCGGCGGTCAGGGCTTTGGCAACAACCAGGGCCAAGACTTTGGCTACGGCCAGGGTATGGGGCAGAGGGGGAACTTCCGGGGTGGCCGTGGCCGTAGGAACTGGTAGTTGTGCTCTTTTTTAGCATTGTCGTTTCGGCAAGCAGCCGCCGTGTTGTTTCCCTGTCCACACTGCCAATATTCCCGTCACGTAATTGGGAGATAGAGCTCTGGGCGGTCCAACCTGATTCTGCTCTCTCTTTCCAGGTAGAAGAGAGAAATGCCATTTCTGTATAATAGAAACTTCGACGTCGGGTCGATTGCGAGGTCAAAGGAGCAGCGAATCTGAATGGAACTGATATGAAGATGATCACCACGCCAAAGAGACCCTAGTATAGTGATAACAACGCGGACAGGAAACTCTGAGCTGACAACCACCGAATTGTGCAACGGAATAGTAACCACAGGGCGTTGGCCATATTGGCAACATCCAGGGTTGGACGTTGGACATGCACTAGAGGCGGGACTTGACAACATTGCTTCATGCGGGACTTACTTTATACCACTGCTATCAATTCGTGCCTTGCCGCTGCCCGCTTACCGACAAGTGAGGGACGTGAATTTAAGATGAGCAAAATTACACACTGCTTCCGCAAACGAGCACCGAGGCCTCGTACGTGGGAGTCGAGTAGAATAGTGTGTATCGAAGTCAGAAGCAGCTAGAAAGCGATAGGTGATGACGCACCTTCCAAATATTAAGTGCCGGCCCAGGTGAATCAACATTGAGATTAGTTGAACGGCGCCAATCATAACTCTGGCTGTAATCTTGCACAGCAATATTGTATGCTGTGCTGATCGGCTCCTTCTCATTGACGTCTTTCTTGAGGTGGGGATTCAAGCCATCACGTACACACAACCAAAATAATCATCCTCTTTCATTACTCCGACCTGCCCCCACTGGACATTTCATAGCGACTCACGTGAGTGAGCTCATCGTAACATGTTGGGTGCTTGGAGTTCGGCCGTGCTTGCTTTCGATATCATTTAGAAGCATTCATCGTCAGAGACGGCTGAATTCTTTCGCGGCCTGTTTGGCGTGTAGTACAGTGCATAACAGTGGATGTACTTGCTAACATTTGACCGAGAATTTTCAACCGAGAACCAGAGTATTAAGGTGCACGAACTGAGTGGTTAGGAAGAAGTTGTTCTCGAGCTTAGGTGTACAAGCGGAATCGTCGGAGCACAGTGCCTCACTTCATCGATGACATACTGATAACCTCAAGTATATGCCATGGTCGCAATCGGAACTTCCAGCAAAAACCATCAACGAGATACCGAAATAGTCAAACCGGGAGCAGCAGGGCACATACCGAAAAGTCATGTTCTCGGTTATTTCTCAGCGGGCCGCCCAATCGCCACAGATTTTCATTTGCCACGCCAGCTTGGAAACAGAGACGATGTCATATCATCACAAAAGGGGAATCAAGTACATGCCACGTCTACCAGACGGAGTCTCGGATCTTCACTCAGAGCATGACACACTTTGCCAAACACACCATTGTGCCGAATTGGGCTTGAACACTGGTTCCATCTCAGCTCGGTCAGGAAATGTATGCAGCATTTAGTCACACGCCGTTCACCATGGAATGCGAGTTGCTGTTTTCAAACAAACTTTGCAACTATTAGAGTCAACCTGTAACCAACCGAATCACCTAATTGGGCTGGAGGTACTCATCGACTGACGCAATTTGAGTATGAGGGGGTGCCCAAGCAGGGAACTTCCCCTTCACTGCTGCGGATGTCAACACTTCTCCTATCCTGCAGCACCATGTTAAGCACCTTCTCAGATTTTCAAATATAGATCTGGAGGATTCAAGATATGTTGGGTACTAATCAAACTCACTTTCCCACCCGAGATGCAGGATACTCCAGGAAGGGAGTGTCAGAACCGAGGGCACCCCTGTCCGTGGCGGCTAGCCCCTCTGGAGCGCAGTTGTCCATGAAACAAAACGTATCTATCCATTGAATTCATTGAGACAGGAAGAGATTTTCGATGGAGTCACCTCCCAAGTGACACACTACATAGCAACGTGGACTGAAACGATAAGGAAAGCCAGGATTCTTAAGGCAGGAACGTTGACGAGTTCTTGCCTTATTAGCGCCACAAGGCCTGACTCTATCCACTGGGTAGTAATTTCGCACTATTAGGTTAAGATGTCTTGACACAAGATCTGAGGCTATACCAAGACACGCCAAAACAAAGAGGATCACCGCTAAAACAGAGGTTGCGGAGAAGAGTCCAGGTAAACAACTACATAAGAAACCAAGACTCAAGCCGTTGGTTTGCTCTTATCAATCCCGATGATGTTATACAGCCTTAAGACTTAACCTCATTATTAAGAACTTAAAATTAAGGCGGAAAAGTACTGTAATAGCATTATAAGCTTGTTAAGAATCTATTTAAAAGCACTACCATTATAATGTTAAGAGAAAGCGCGATGTAGCCCCCGTTCCTACCTTTATAAATGCCGTCGCTAACAGACTTCTATTCACTTCATCGGCGCCGGTACTTTCCACGTCAACATGGGATGACCCCGAACGTCCGGGCCGGAATGACGATCAGACGACGGGATATGTGGGGCCGGTGAACATATCCGCATTCCAGGCCTCTTTGGTCCGAACTATCGCCAACCTTACCGGCGCCTTCCCTTCGGCAACGAATGATGAGTGCTGAACGTCTAGAACAAAATCGACCCGCTGGCCCAATTACTATTTATTCTGCTCTCAATCAACAGTCTGTCGTTCTCTTCTTCTCTACACCGCGTGATCAATACTACGGCAATCAATGACTATCCAACTATCAGTTAAATTGCCGCTGTCAACACAGCTTCCTCTTTGTCTTCTACACCCTAGCCACCACCGAAGTCAACACAGCAGAGTCATTGCACCGACCTGCCAGTGTAATTGGCAGTCAAGCTCCATTACCACTTGCAGCCCTCTTCTCCAGCCAATTTACGTACAGCCAGTGCTTCAGTTCTTGTCGACCACAGCTCCTCTTCCCGTCCACCCCCTCCCTCTCTCTCCCTCTCTCTTCTCATCTTCACTAAACCAACTACTACGCTCCTGGCGCTTAACCTTGCTTTGAAATACGATACATACTGTAAGTAATCCCCTGCTAATCAATCCATACCGAATTGGCATTGCTCTCAGAATCTGGCCATTTGACAAATACTTCTGTGACCTCACTACAAGGCGTGGTGATGCTATCATCATTCGCAATGGCAACTACCAAGTACCAAATTCGCCACCCGACTAATCGAATACTAGCACTTCGACCTGGCATCCGCATAAGTGTGAAGTGCAAACGCGACTGCGTAAGTCACCTCTTTTCTTTCAATGAACCAGATTTATCAGCGTGGTTGTGAAACTGCTCCATTATAACAAGGCCACGAAAAAAAAACAATCGTCGGCCTGAATGACAACCCGCAAAAATCAAACCTCCCTACCTCAACTAACGGACTTCAGTAGAACTATCGCGGACTTCAGAACAAGCGTGAAGCGCGAGCAACCTCGACTGCACAGCTTGTACCTCTGTGTAAGTCATAGCAGTTTGTTTTTCTCCAGTGCTGTCCACATCATCACAAACCCCTCTCTTATGGTATCGATAGAAACCGACATGCTTGCCTCTCTGAGACAAAAATGCGTTCTCAGGTCTTCAAGTTTTCTCCATTGGCCATTGAATCTCCTTTGATCCTTCACAGCTTTCGAAAAATACCACTCTCTGCCACAACTGCACCGTTAGTCTTATCACATGGCAGGTCACACTGTCTCCGTGTAGTGCTAGTCGAAGCTTGATGTGGTCGGACTGAACGTCTTGAAGCCAAGTGTTTTAGCAAGTCCCCAACTGTCCCCCACTATGGTCGTCTAGTCGGACGTCCATTTCACATCTACGTACCGGTTGTGTACGTATTCCCCTGCCCTCTTTATTTGTTACGAGCCCCTCGTGTTGGCTACGGCATTTAACCCTACTGGGAAGCACATTCCATCATACGTTGGCAGGCACCGTCATCAAAGAGCATGGACGGCTTCACTCTTTCGCTCATTGATATAACATTATACTGTTGTACCAGTAAAGGATATCGGTGACAGGCATTTATTATATGGGTTGCCATGCACTACCCTTAGTATTCACTGTCATATAACAACATATGCTGTGGGCTATGGACATAAGGTAAATCAAATGGACTACATACACTGCCGTTGACCTATACTGTTATGGATCTGCCCGCACTGTTGTCTGATCGCGTATATGGTTGCGCAACCATTATCGTGTAATGGCATCGACAAGAATGTATACGATGGCTCCCATTCCAGCTAAACAGGTGTCTCAGCACTTTGCCTTTGGACCAGGGGTAGTTCACCAATTCATTTCTGGTCACGAACTTGTGAATTGCCTCGCTATTCCCGACGACCAAGATGGTGAAAATCCGTGCAGCGGAGCCCTCCCTTTTCGACAATCAGAAGTCTGAACTGCATATCCTCCAATCCACAACAATCAATCTCTCACATTGTCCCCCACGTTTTCGCTCACATTATTCTGGTTGTAGGGCCAGACCTGGAGCTCTATTTATAACCCCCTTCACACCAGCCCCAGCTTGAGACCTCCCCTTCCTTCATTCACGCAATCTCACTCTGGCACCTTACTTCTGAACCTGGGGAAAACTCTGCAATTGCCCATTCCTTCTCGTCGAAACTTTGAACATCCTCCGTTTGAGTCTTCTGCTAACTCTCCTTCCTAAGGCCTCACATCTCACGTCTCACGTCTCACGTCTCACGCCTCCCACCTCACACCGCACACCTCACACCGCACACCTCACGACAGGTTCACGTTCACATTCACGTCCTCTTCTTACTTCCGTTTCGGGCTGTTAACATTGCATCTACCAGAAACCATTTTCACCCCCAGTGCTCGTTAGAACCCTTTCCCAAACATCAACTCCTACCTCACGTTGCGTCCCCCACCTCACCGGGTTCCATACTTCACTCAACAGACCTCACCCTCTCAACAGTCGTGGCTGAGTCGGATACACAGCAAGTCCCTTGCCGCCACGTCGAGAACTCCCGCTCCGCATCTACCTTACCGTACTTCCCATACGGAGATAGCAGCCATTATGAGCTTCAACGTCCACCCAGACATCGAGGCCTTGTTCGAGCAAGAGGCAGCTGCGAACGTGGAGGACAGGACCTATGTTCCTGTTGCCACGAATATTAACCAGGCAAGGAACACATATAATGCTTACCTAAACACGTACAACGTCGACGAGGAACATACTGGAGATCAGCAGTTTCCTCAGCAAACTGCCCAGCAGCAAGCCGCTCTGGCTCGACGACTCCATGATTCCATCATAGATAGCGATGAAGTGGATAAGTCAAAGGTCCATGCCCCGGCCGTTGCAATCTCTCTTATCGCGTGGAAACTCGTGGTAGGGACCCCCCACTCCTCCTCTTTGCAAAATCGTGAAGAATCATCATAGTGGACAAGTATCTGAATAGAATCTTAGGAAGCGCTCGAGGACGCACAGCGTGGGATCTGCCGAGTCGATCCGCATTTCACCAAGGGCGGTGCCAAGTACGAGGCATTTGAATCTATTGAGGATCGTGCCGATACAGTGTGTGAAGCGCTCAAGGTAACCACAAACACTCTGGCTGATCACGCAGATAGCTGACAGTTCACAGAGTGATGCTTCACTGTGCGTCAACATGTTTCAGGGAGACATCTGGATCAGACGCCTGTGCTGGAACCCGGCGAGAGAGTTGAAGGTAAGATACGTTCCGGGTGGAGTGTGAGATATCAACATCCAGATTCTGACCTCGATTCTAGCTCAAGAAGTCCAACGCAAAGGGCAATGCGATTAAGAACCAGACAGTGAAGGTCGCGGCAGATGCCATGAGGAGAGAGTTGTTTATCGTCGCTGACGACGGTTCTATCACCAGACGTGATGGAACTCATGTTGCAAACAGCGTCGCAGACAATCTGCCTCCCAGGATGCTGCAGGCGGCTGCAAAAGACCGCACGCGAACCCGAGTTGGTGATCGCGCAGACATCAAGAAGATGTCTGGATTTCACAAAAGTATCAGAACTGCTGCGCGCAGGCAGAGACTTCTTGACGACGACGAGAATGCTGATGACGACGCTGACAACGGCAATGACATCGACAACAGGGCTGCTGAGCACGGCGACGACGACCTTTCTGCTCCTCCATCCAAGAGGCAGCGACGATTCATCAGGCAGAGAGCTTCAAATAGCCGCTCGGCAGCACCAAGTCTCAGACGAGCACGACATACCAACAGAACCGCAGGCAGCACTGCACGGAGGGGTAGCTTTATGGCTCACAGACAGGTATGAATGGTTTGTGGCCTTTGAGTGAAACAATGGAAGCTGACACATGATTACAGGCAGAGCCTTCTAGCACAAACTGGAATGAACCTCTTATGACAGGGGCTTTGAACGATCCAGTCAATAACTCATATGCTAGTCAGGATTTCTGGGGTATCCGAGGACACTCCGACTTTCTCTCCCCTGTGAACAGCACAGTGCCGCCCACGCAACCTGTGTTCCCGAGTCAGGTCGGCATAGTAACTGGAGAAGTCTCTCACCAGTCTCAGCAGGCCACGGGTTCTTTGGTTCAGCCGCAGTCAACTTACGATAGCTTTGCGTTGCATCGTCACTCCCGCCCAATGGTTAGTGGTGGAGCCCAGGGCTCTTTGGGTTCATAGAATGGACCCTTTGATAGCCCTGCTGCTACCACAAGCATGCAGCAGCTATTGACGAACGAACATAGAGGCGGCCAGCAGTTTGATATCGATCTGCAGAACATCTTGGCAGACTTCAACGGAGGCGGAGGTGCGTCGGACTTCACGTCCCAGTTGCCAGAGAATCTGCACGACGAACTCCAATTCGGCGAGGATATCATGCAGCAGATTGGCATGCCTGTTGATCCCGAGCTTCAGGATCTGGGCCTAGCTAGCGGTGGGTATGGGTCAGCTGAAGAGGCGCCAAGTGGCCAGAGAGTCGAAGTTCCTACAGGGAGCTTCGACGACCAAATGGCATCGTTTGCCTTTGACGATCAGGTCTTCGACATACCCCAGGCTAGCCGGTACAACGGCAGCTCTTTTGAACAGGTGCAAGGCCTCCACTCTGGTGCCCAGCCAGAGCAACAGGGACAGGAGGAGACGTCTCTCGACAGCTTCTTCGAACTTGAGGATGCTGGTAACTAAAAATGGTCAGTGGAAGGATAAAGCGGTTAGGCTGGCGTTATACAGGTCATTATAGGTAGCTCGCCACATGGACGCAGTAGAGCTGTTTCGTATATATTATAATTTTAAAAAAAGCTAAATTTTTTATTATAACATTTAAAATAATAAAGAAAAATATAAAAATATTATATTAAAATTTATTTTATATTTAAATTATTTAAAAATTAATAAAAAATCGGTAAAAAATTAAATAAAATATTTAACTTTTTAAAATAAAATTATTTAATTTATAATAGGTTGTTAAAGAATTAAAAGTATACCCGGAACATTTTAATTGAAAGACCGGTATATTTACTAAGATCTTTCCGAAGGAGTTTAAAGAAAGCGAATAAAAGCAAGATGTAACAATGTTCTGATACGTCTTGCATGCCTAGCGCATTCTCCAAGTGGGAGCACAAAATGATAGAGAACGCCGCACCAGCAAAGTCGACCGGTCTGATGTATTGTCTGCCGAGTCGACGTTGGCGCAATAGCATTGGTAGGAGAGCATATTACGGGAAACACGGCCGGCAGAGTGGTGAGTGAGACAGTATCTAGACCTCTGAATTGCGATTTGAGACCTCTGACGCGCAATGCCCATGCTCTTACAGAAGCTGGTACCGTTATTGAGGAGAGGTTGAAATTCCTTAGGCGCAGGACACGTCCCTGATTGCTAGCATCTCCCCCACCACGACGTCTTCAAAAAGTGAGAATAATGTTGTAGGGCGAGGCACAAGTGTGTCGTCTGCATGCTAGATCTGCAGACAGTCAATTGCACTCATTGCCGCCTTACCTTTGATTTGACTGCAGCCGCGGAAACCAGTACACATGCATAGTAAGTGTTCCGCAACCTGAACCCCCTCATTCGACCAATTATCCCATTGGCCAGACCCGTACGCTGAATCAGTATCTGTGCAGCCAGCCAACTTGGGCCCCCGGCCCCCAAGTCGTGGCCCTGGACGGAGTATCTGCAGCAATAGCCCGACCAATCGCGACGCCCCTCCCCGCACGTTCCGGGCAAGTGGCCCAAACGCCCCCGAGCCTGCCGCCGTCGCCGAGCCAATGCCATGGCGTGTCGTGACCACACGGGCCTTTGCAGGTCCCTGGATGCGAACCGCGAGAAGGACTCGAGGCAGGCCGAGCGATGAGTCGGTCGTCTGCCTCGCTCGGAGGAGAAGGGATCGATAGCGGGGTTGCGCGGGCTTGCCGGCTCCCAGGCCGCTCGGGTTGATCACCGGCTTATCTTCACACGGGACAGCAATCCGATAGGGTTGATGGAGACCAAGCTATGCAGCCATGATGAGTCAGTATTGAAGACAATGGACGAATGAGCGCCCCCACGTGTGAGTATCGTCTGCGCTGTTGGGCCACGGAAGCAGACATCTAACTATCTTGTACGAGAAATATGATGTTCAACGGGTATCAACATGCGAGCTGGTGGGGGCTACATGTTGGTGTTGTGGGGTCGTATCATCCTGGATGAGGCGTAATGCCTATAGCAGACAGATCTTTGCTACGTGCGTCCATCATGTTTCTGGTGACGAGTGCGGAGCAGTCACCTTGGCAATGCACTCCAAGGGAATTGCTCCGTGCTTTCTTCGCAATTCGAGCGAGTTCGCGAAAATGGGGCGATCCAGAGCTACGGCTGTCCGGTTGGGCACGATCGCATTGCTGGACGCCAGGGGGAACCATGAGTGGTGGGGCTCGGCCCCATACAAGTTCTGAGTCTCGATCTATATCTATGTACTGTAGCATCCCGGCCAGCCACTTACACTGGGGTCTTTGTTGAGAGCTCTCTTTCTTGCTCCCACGTGTAAGTCGTGCCCGAATCATCACTCCAACGTATCTGAAGTTGGATAACTTTCCCCTGAAAACGTCGACGTTGCAAACCACTACCGACTAAGATGGCTCTGATATCGACGCCTGGGAGCCGGCAAACTATACTGCTTGGCCAGGGTTCAGATATCATTGCAGCTCTGGGCCCGACACTCGAAGTCGCAGTGCAGTGCCAGCAGATGCTGAGCGGCCTGTCGCTATTCCTCTTCCTCCGAACCTACTTCGCCGTCTCGTGCCTCCTATTCGCCAGTCGAATCGTCGCCGTGCAATCAGCGTTCGTGTCCCGGTTCATGTTGCTCCAGACGGCGATGTTGTCGAAAAGGTTCGGCCGGGCGGTATGGAACTCACAGCCCATCAGACGCTTGAGAAAGAAACTGCAATTCGAGTTCTTCACCTTTGTCCTGGGCGGTGGTAACAGCCTCTGTCTCCTGTTGTTCTGGCCTGGGTGGTGGATCCTTGGACTGATGACCATTACGGCATGGCTGCGCAGTGGCTGATGACGGTGACATTGGTAGGTATCTTTTGCCTGATGCTCATTCTGTTCACGGACGACAACTGAAGCTGATGCTCTCAGGCCCGTAGTCTAAACACAATCCAGAGCATGCAGCCCGCATAATCCAATGGATATCGCTGCTCGAATACCACGACGCGCATCTCACGAGTAGAAAAAGGTATTACCACCCTGGTCTCGGCGGACTTCCTTTTCGTAGTCCTTTTCGGGGTCGAATTCTTGCCAGACACTTGCGGGGTATATGTGCTTGTTGCGCTCGTACCACCGTCGATCAACAACCTTGGTGAATGTGGGATCATCAGATGCGCCTTCGAGGCTGGTCATCTCCTGCAGCGCCTTGGCTGCCCGACTTGCTGCTGTAGACAGCGGGTCCACTGCAGCATCAGAGACATCCTTGGGAGGGGGCGCCTCGTTGCTGTAGTCAAACAGCAGGGTGTTGTTCGGTCCCCTTGTCTTGTTCATAATGAAGAAGAGGAACTCGTAGTGCTGTGGCCAGGTTAGCTGTCGTCCCAGAACGATTCTATGCATTGGGGGTTAGATAGTTACTGACATGAGGAATGATAATGTTGCCTCTAACCAGCATCAAGTCATCCACTCCGACGCGTGCCCACTCTCTCTGTGCATTTGCCTTTTCGCCAACGCCCAGGTCGGCGCCGACCTTTCTGCTCTTGTCGAGAAAGATCCAGATGAAGTCGCCCTTCTTGACACGGACCAAGCCACCGGGGATGTTGGAGCCGTCAAAGAAGGTGAAGGGGATGGCGATGTCGGTGGACTTGACCGCTTCCTGCCGCGCCAGGAACTCGCGTCGCAACACTTCCCTCTCGGCCGCTTCCCGTCGCAAGGCAGATTTGGTCACTGCCCTTGGTACGACCGACACAGATGCGTTGGCCTTGAACTTGCTCTTCCCCTTGTGTCCGTTCCACCTGTCCGAGGCGGCGTCGCTCTTCCCACCCTCGGTGTCCTCGCCGCCGCCGTCGCCGTCGGCTTCGTCGTCATCGCCAAAGCTCAGCTTCGTGCTGGCTGCTTTGCGCTTCTTTGCTTTCTTGCGCGCAGCGGTCGATGCGTCACTGGCATTCGGGTCTGGGGTCCCGGTGAGCGAGCGGTCTGGCGTGGCCGCTGCGGGCGTGCCAGCTCCAGAGGAGGCGGCGTCGTGGGCCTCGCGCTCCTGCTGCTCAAGGACCTCGGCGCGTCGCTTGCGGAAGTCCGAGAGCTTGACGAGGCCGACAGTCGTGCTGGAGATGCGCTCCTGTGTCGACTGGTTTTGCGACGTGAAGCGGGAATCCGAAGGGGTCGACATTGTGCTGCCTCGAGGTTTT
The DNA here is from genome assembly GCF_022829205.1 of Neoarthrinium moseri. NCBI lineage: Eukaryota > Fungi > Ascomycota > Sordariomycetes > Amphisphaeriales > Apiosporaceae > Neoarthrinium > Neoarthrinium moseri. Next base: position 116,304 of record NW_026055169.1, on the reverse strand, counting down.
GCCGTCGTTCGGTGCTGCTGCACGACGAAAAGTCTGCCTGTCTGCAGCTGTGTCTCTCTCCCTGTACCTTAAGTTGACTTGGCTGTGACGTCGCCCTGCCGGCGCCCCCTACCGAGGCGCATCCCCCTTTGACAGTGGTTGGCAGCTGCTGGCTGGGGCGATTCTAGTGAGGCGGCGTGCCCTGTGTCTCTCCGCTAGGCCACCACCAAAATCTCATGGAGATAGCGCCCAGGCAAGGAAATCTGGGCTTCAAAATGGCAATCGAGGTTCGCCCCGACATGCGCTTACAATGGCTCGAAACATAACACTGAATATTTGAAGGCGTATTCAAAACGGAATCTTGGGAAATTTGCCTACTGGTCTTTCTGCCTTCTCATTGCTCACGGGTCTTTGTCGACCCAAAAACTCCGAGTCTCGACTGTTGTAAGCGGACGCAGAGTAGTGGCTGCCACGAAACCGCTCTGCTCCGCTTCCGTTTGGCTGCCAAACCAGGTCCTTACCTAGACCATGAGCCAATAACATCTACTGGTATCAAGAAGGTGGCAGCATGTCGCCAGAAGCCTCCGGCGCACCGCCAATCTCTGGCCTGCTAACGGTCATTATCACAACTTCTGTTACGCCCTCAGCCCCTTCAACAGATCTTATATCCACCATCCTAAGTGGCTTTAGGAAGCACTGTGCTGAGTTACTGCACTGCCGGGTCATAGTGGTCTTCGACAATTATGATCAGATTACACCTCAAGCACGTTTGAAGAAGGGACAGGTGACTCCCGAGCAGGCACAGGATTGGGACTTGTACAAAGAAAACGTGAAAGATCTCATCCTCGAAAAGTTTCAAGTTATTAAAACCGATTCCGAGTTTGTCAACCTTCCTGGCGAAGCCGAGTATGGCTCACCATTTATGGAGGCAAACACTGTTGCCTTTGACGCAGTGCGGTCGGCGGACAAGCGGGTTACCTTCATAGAACCCTCAAGACGTCTAGGATTCGGACTGGCGGTGCGAACTGCTCTGCGGATGACTGATACACCCTATGTATGGATACAGCAGCACGATTGGGGTCTGGTTGCTGATGTTCCAGCCGAAACCCTGTTGCAGGTCATGGCGGGTTCGGAGTCAGACGACGAAGCCCCTGTGAAGTATGTGTGTTTTCCAGCGGTTCGCATGCTTGAATACGCAACATCTGGAGATGTTGAGCATTTCACAGTGCTCAAGGACTTGACATCAAGACTCAGACGCGACTTCATGTCGGCATCGAACCCCAAAATGAAGATACCCTTGACCCCCTTATTCTTCTGGCATGACAAGCCACACGTTGCCTCGACAGGACACTATCTCGCCACAGTTTTCCCCAGTCGCCTGGCCATGCTACGCGGCGACTTCATTGAGGACAAGATTGGTCAACGCGCAAGGTCGCAAATGAAAGAGGGCCACTGGTCAAAATGGGCAACCTGGCTCTACTACCCCGAACATGGTCGGCAGCTCTGCTTGAGACATCTTCAAGGAAGGACCCGCATGGGTGCAGAAGATCAGTCAAAACGGAATGCTGCGCACCGAGAACGAAACAAGAAGGAGCTACAGCAGAAGGCGGTATTCCAGACGTCGGTTCTGAACCAACTTGACGACGCTGACGACATTGGTCTGGAAGGTCTCTTTTGAGAGTCAATCACTGTACTACGCAACATGGATCACAAGCGTTGGAGACTGCACTTTGCTGACAGCCCTCGAGCGTCTTGAGGCGTAGCGAAGTCAGCACAGTTCATGGTTGGCAAGACAAGAATCATAACCAATGTGCTCCACAACCAACATTCACCGCTAACATCCATTCAAACGATCACTCTGGTGTGATGTATTTAAGAATGAACTTAGCACAAGTAATTCTCTTCCACTCGCTGATCCTCAGTCTCCTTACCCTAGGCCCTGTGCAACTCCTGAACTCGGCGACAGAGCAGAGTGGTATTGTACTTTGACGTTATACCAACAACACCCCTCAATCAGCTATGTCTACATCGCACATCGAGTACAATTATTTTGACGATTCAAGAGCCGAGAGCAGTATCTCGTCCCAGGGAGAAAGGGTATCGTCCTCGTCAAACGATGCCTACCCGAACTACCCGAACTGCCATGATTCAATGCTCAGTTCTCAGAATGGCGACATTGAACGTCGCCATCCCACGGTGAAGTGGAGAGAAGCCCTCACCTCCAGCTCTAACCGTTATGAACTCTTGACGTGGCTGGAAGACACGCCATTCGTGCGACGGCGTGGCCCCCCCAGCGACGTGATATCTCAATGTCCAGGTTCGCGACCGCTGAAATACTCGACGATTTGGTATCGGTTCATTGACGAGCCTGACTTTCTCGCCTGCTCAGTATGCTATGAACAATCGATCAAAGGAACTGCACTATCCCATGCGTTCCTTCGTTTCCAGTCAGAGGGAGGAGTGCCAATGCGTTGCCGCTTCTGCGTGCCTCGGATGGCATCTCATCTTTGGCCGGATGCTGTTGCTCGCCATGACTTGGACGAGGTGACCGAGTACGCTATGCGAAGGGTCCACATTCAGGACTGTAAGGGCAATAAGGAAACCGCTGCCTGTGGCGTATTGCTGTGGTATCAGCCTTCCGATGAGCGCACACCTTCCTTCCTATGCTGTCAGGCATGCTATGAAGACCAAGTCCAGGGCACATCGTTTGCGAGACATTTCGCTCCGAGCGCAAAAGGCCCGGACTTTGACGAGAGCGGGATCTGTCATGTCAGCTTGCCATTTATCACTGGAGCTCTGTCGTTCTTTGCCGCGGCTGGCGACTGGGCAGGCTTCAAGGCTGCAGTGCATCGACGCTTACAGGCCCCAGTGTGTAAAGGGCGCCTAGCTGAGCATCACAAACACCACTGGTTCACTGTGCCAGAACTTGACAGAGGTCTGTGGATATGCGAAGCTTGTTACCTAGATCGTGTCTCCTTCACGCCATTCGATGCACATTTCGAGCGTGGCACGAATGATGCGGCATCGTCATCATCAACAACAACTGACGGGATTCGTATGTGCGGATTATCTTCTGGGCCCTTCATTGTGGCATTCGAGTCTGCCATTGCTGGAGAAGACTTTAGAATCTTCCTCAACGCTGCCAAAGTTGTAATGAGTAACCAACGTTGTGATACGGAGACCATTGACGGGCCATGGTATACCCCTGACGATGCCCCCGGAATGTTCCATGTCTGCCAGTCATGCTATGCCGGGATTATTGCGACCTGCGAAATGGGACCCTTCTTCAACATCACCACTCAGAAGCCCAAAGCGGAAATTACGTGCGACCTGCGTCCAAGCACCCCTCGATACCTGTTGTACGTTGAGAAGCTTGCACAAGCGGCGGAAGTGGGCGACTTTAGCATATTCAGCGATTTTGTGCATAGAATATCGGGCGCGCCGCCATGTCCTGGAAGGACAGCCTTACCCAATGCGATCTGGTACACTGCGGATAGTTGCACCATCTGCCCTGAGTGCCACGAATCTACCGTGAGAGAGACGGTTCTGGCCAACAAGGTTGCTTTGCAGTATCATCCTAACTGGAAGATATGCGGTCTCGGTTCTCGGCGTATGAAGGGGCTCTGGGCGGCAGCATGCGGAGACAGGAGCCTGCAGGACTTTGTCGCTTGCTGCCAGTCCAGAATAAAGGTTTACGCCTCGACAATTGCCGTCGTTGACACGATCAAGCAGGCGAAGATGGCCCGCATGGACCTGGCCATGACGTATGCTGCACTGGGCACAGCATACCTGGCACTGGGGCGACGGATTTCACAGCGTAGCCGTGGCACTGAAGTTGCTGATGACAGTCCTGAATATGCTGCAGAGAGCTCCAAGATGACAGACATGATGCTCAAAATGATGGCCCACGCCAACTGCGGATACGAGTGGCGGTTGATCAATCAGTTGGAGGCCAGATGGGAGGAAGTCGAATGAAGACTCTGGACACAGGGTGCAAGTATCGAGGAACTGGCTCTCGCCAAAAGAGCCAAAAGTTCACAATACTTTTGTGTGACTAGATCCATTGTGAGCCCACATCAGTAGGAAGAGTACAGTTGTCAATTGCAAACAGATTTACAGAATATTGCTCTGCACGATTGATTACATATCCTCCCCAGCATGCAGTGTAGTCGCAAAGCGTGAGATCCAGAACTTACACTCTGGGAAGCGGCACGCCCACTAAACTTCGGGTAGACGCTATGCCTAGAAGGCGCGAAGTCCACTAAACTATGGGAACGGCCAGAGCGTGCCCAGGTGGTCTTCACCGGTTGATACAGAGACTACCTATAGCTGGCATCTGGAGATTGGTACGCGCCCATGGCTTTCAATGGTTCCTTGGCGCAGAGAACCCCACTACACATAGAGTCGCTGGACTGCTTGAGTTGCACCTCTGAGTTGGGCTTCATTGACACTGGACCGGGCTAGCGCTCTTGACACTCATTGACAAACACAGTAGTAAGCCACGATATTGCGCTGTGTTACTCTGCATATATCATGGCAAGCGTTGAATCGCATGTTTAAGGCATGAGCAGACGTGTAAGCTGAAGTCTGCTTATCTCTGATGCTATCTTGCCAGAACCCACTGGAGGTCTCTAGCAGTTCAACGTGGTCCTCGTGCCGTCCCGAGGTCGTCACTGATGTCCACGGGTAGCGGCATGGGTCGCCAGGCACAGGCCAGACTGCGAAGGGGGGATACGTCATCAATAAAAACTCGCCGTGTGGCTGAGCCGTCGTCAATCCAAGGTAGGGGCCAGTCTGTTGTTCCCGTCATGGCGAAGGTTCAGGCTCAAGATGGGCCAGAAACCAACTGGGCTGACCATAAGGAGCAAATGCTCCCGCGCGGGACAGCGCCACGCAGGTCAACCATGATGGCGGCTCGATTAGGCGTAGCGTCAATCAATGAGGTTGACGGTTCTAGCTGCAGGTTCTACCTAGAATCACTCCCGTCCCGTGGGGCTGGCCGATTTGGGCGGGCAGGCGGGCCGTTGCATGCCAAGCTTTTTAGGCATGTGTGCCCTGACAGCCAGACCGTTGACCCATGGCCATAAGCTTAAATGGACGTCGCAACCGGCTAGCTGCATAACTCCCATAGACATATATTCAATGCCGACTTACAATCGGTCTCGTTGCCTTTCTGACACACAGTACCTTGTGGGAATCCTCGCGTATTTTCCGATACGCGCTGCGATCATTACGTCGCGTACGGTCTGGCTGGAATGATCGTTGGCGCCTTTGCGTTCGCGTTCCCCATGATTTTTTTTGCCTTGGGCGCAGGCGGTGACGTAATCAAGTTGGCAGCGAGGACTGCGGCTTCTTATGAGCATGAGCTCATACGACCGCCGATTGCTCTTGCCGGCGCTAGGCTATTTCTTCTGTTCGCAGACGCTATGTCGAACGACGACGGTTGCACGTGGAAATTGGTGGCGTCATTACATCATCCCAGGCCTGGAAAGCTCCATGTGATTCCACTGAGCTGCGGCACTTCGGTACGTACCAGCACTGATGTGCACTGCATTTGATCAGATCAGTAGTATCTAGCTTTGTAGATCGGATCACTAAGTACTCGGGTACCCCCAGTGCCATCCTGTGCAGCGACTGATGGCAGATGGATGCAAATCAGTAAGTATCGAGGCGTTTGGAGCCTCCAATTACGCCGACTGGTAGCAAGTACGTACCCGGGGTTCTGAGGATGCTTAGTGGTAATCCTAGGCGCTACCGACCAGCGGGCTTATAGCCCTGGACCACTGTAATAGCGCGCAGAGGGAAAGGCCACTGCGAGGCCTTCAGAGCACTCTAGCATATATCTTCACTGTCTTATAGCGATATTTGTAGCGCTGGCACTCTGGAGGCGACGCGTTGGAAGTAGTCACCAATAAGCATGGCAAACACCCGTACATTATATGCTGTGCTATCTTATGTGACCACTGCATTAGTTTTTCCTGTAGACATTGTACAGGGGTGGAAATGAGGTGTGGTACACACAATATATCATTCTCTAATCACGGAGGGCGAAAATGCAGGCTGTATCAGCCCTGACAGGATAAGACCTACAGTAGCCAGACTTGCCTGCTCCTGGAACCTAAGAGCTTGAATGACCAACCCACGCCGCCGTACAAAAGAGGACTGCGGGAAAAGTACGGAGCGACGTCCCTGCCCAAGCTATGGAGATATATATTGTGTAGACCCAATACAACTTGTAGAAGGACTCTCCTGTGACTAAACAAGTAGACCTGATAGCTTTTGGAGCGTAACAGTACGGTGAAGCTCCACCTATTGAGTCGCTGACAGTGGTGCTGAGTGCTAACCAGACCCTTGATTCTACCAAATGATATACAATAGACTGTCATTCCGAGCTCTTGAACCTCTCTATTCCTTCGGTTAGATTATGACGCGTATCGCAAAAAGAGTTGTGGCAAAGGTCGGCTGTGTGGATGATAGAGTTGCTTTGCTAATAGCGCTGGCGGCCCGAAGCCCATGCGCAGTACAATCGAGAGCAGGGCGGCCGGGTACTGCATGCTTTGCCATGTAGTCGGTCATGAGACTGTGTAGATATTCGCTGGGTCGCCGGGCGGTCGCACGATAGAGTGGATTGGCATGTGGACTATCCGACAGTGCGGCCATGCTTCGTCAGTTGATTGTTGAACGTGATTGTCTGTGAGACTTGCTTTTGGGATGGATTGTGGCATAGCTTAAGAGTCAATCTATTTAGTACTCATGGCCGCCGGTCTGAACCCCGTGATACAATGGAGGAGGTGATTGTCCTAGTGATTGTCCTAGTGATTGTCTGGCAACTATAGGCATGGATTCACGACGTCGTACTGCGACTTAAGACGTAACGAGACATGAAATGGCGAGCAGAGACTTGGCCCAGTCTTCATGAATCCTATGAAATAATCTCTGAGCCTGGAGATCGTAGCTTCATGGCGGTAGAGGTCACCGTGGTGCTGATGGTCAGCACCATGGGAAGCCGCGGATGGCAATCCCTTAGTATCACGTATTTGCCCCTTCCCTCACTCATCTACTTCCTGGGCAGTGAACGTCATTCGATGGGAGAATTCCACGTCCAACTAGAAATTCTAGCAGCACTGATCGCTGTATCAACGCCAACCGTGACGCGTGAGCACTCGATATCAGCCTGCTGGCTCCTATACAGCACGACGCCGAGCACCAGGCCATGCTGTATACCATTGGGTACAGATCAACAGAAAAAGACAATAACAGGCACATATGAACAGCCATGGCAATGTGCTCAGAGTTATCGCAAGTTGTCCTCTGTGCCAGAGGCCTCAGACCCATCCCGCGTCGCCCTCTGTCTTCGACCACAGCCATACTTCCATCAATATCTCAGCAACCAAGAAACATAAATGCACCAAATCTTGGCAACCAGCTATACGCACATGCAGCTTTATTACGATACCAATTTCATTACAACTCAATATCTACGGTACCTCAGACTCGCCATCGAGGCCCTCCGTCCTCCTCCAGCTCAGCCATTCCCAAGGCCTACCTGGCCCGTGCACAGCGACCCTCTGGCACGTGAAATTCGCACATAAACCCTATAGGCACTACCGAATATCTTTCAAACAGGAGTAGAGTCTCTCGAAAAGGGGAAAGCGGCCCGGTACATGCATGGCTCTGGAGCCAAACATAAAACCAGGGCCCGCGTCTCCCCCCTTTCACTTTCCTTTCTTCTTTCTTCCCAGTCGCTTTCTGATCTCTGCCCAGCATCTCAGATCGCAACTTCTAGCTACCACTGCGCATACCCCACTTCTCTCTACTCTCGCACTCTGCAACGCTTTAGCAATGCAGAAATCCTTTTCACCCCCTCCCCCCACGGAGGCGGAGCTCAAGGAGCTGCGCCGTCGACTGTGGTACAAGGAGATCACCCCTGGCCTGTTGAAGCAGTGTCCACCGGGGAAGATTCCTTTCACCCTACTCCCTGAGTCGGTAAGTTGGCTAGCCTCCTATCCTGTTGCCCCTTTCCTGGATCCTAGGCCTAGGCCAGAGACATCAGCCCCTGAACTGCTGCCTATCTATGCCCACTACCATCGCGTCGGTCTATCCCAAGATGTTTGCCCTGGTATGTCATCGCCACTGGACCTTCAACCCTACCACGCCAACCTCTACCGTCTTCGACAAAGCCGTCGCTCATCCATGGCCAAATTCAACCGACCATGTTGTCTCCAGAATTTCTCAACTCGGCTTGGATGCACTCAGTCATGGACTTGCTCGACAATCCCATCTTCATCGTCCTCATCATCACACCCTCGCTGCTGCACTTCAGCCAATCCTGACCGCGTCCCCCTGACACGTTCTTACTGATCCACAATTCTTCTTTGCCACCTCACCTCTTTCCCTCTCGCTCTTGAGTATACACTGCCGTATCAGCAAATGCTAATCTTCCCTTATACAGATCCTGAAGGAGCAACAAGCGAGGATTGATGCCATGAATGCTAGTAGGCCGCGTTAGCCGCGTCGGGTTACCATTACTAGGCCGAATCATCCTCCTTTCTCCTTCACGTCTTGGGGATTCACTCCTCCTGTAAGTTCCCAATACCTCTTACCTACCTTGCCCATACTGATCTCCGGACAGCCCAAGCGTCGCCGCCCGCGTCACCGCCCGCAGCGCACTGTCGTTCTTTCTGAGAGGCCGCTCTCCACCCCCACGTTTGGCGATGTCTGCAAGACGCCACCTTTGTGTGATCTGTCTTTTGTTGACACACCGCCATCGTGGTGAGTACCCCTTACCCTCCATTCATATCTCGAGTCACCAAGCTGACCTCAGATCGTGACAGGGATGCGGACCTCTCCAACCTCTCTGCCTCTACATACCACTCTGGTCAACGAGACCTGAAGGCCACCAAGCTTTCGTCCATTCCTTCTTCACTTTCGGCAGAGTCTTTCTCAGCCGTGTCCCTTGGCCAACTCGGCTTGAAAGCCACCAAGCTTTCGTCCATTCCTTCCACCCCTCCACGCCAGTCCTCCCCTTCGCCAGCTTCCGACTCTACGGGCAGTCTGCTTCGTTTAGTTCGTGAGGTGAAGCGATTCGCGGATAAGGGCCGGGCGGAACGGGAAGCTTTAAGACGCGAACTCGCTTCGTTCGACTTCTCCGACGATCCTTTCACTACCTCGGCAGAGAACTTCTCAGCCGTCCCACTTGGTCAGCCTGACCAGAAGGCCTCCAAACCTTCGTCCACTCGCTCTTCCTCTTCCCTCTCGGCAGAGAGCTTCTCAGCTGTTTCTCTTGGCCAGCTCGGTCTGAAGGCCTCAAAACCTTCGTCCACTCGTTCTTCCTCCTCCCTCTCGGCGGAGAGCCTCTCGGCTGTTCAACTCGGTCACCTCGACCAGAAGGCTTCAAAACCTTCGTCCACTCGTTCTTCCTCCTCCCTCTCGGCGGAGAGCTTCTCGGCTGTTCAACTCGGTCACCTCGACCAGAAGGCCTCAAAACCTTCGTCCACTCGTTCTTCCTCCTCCCTCTCGGCGGAGAGCTTCTCGGCTGTCCAACTCGGTCACCTCGACCAGAAGGCCTCAAAACCTTCGTCCACTCATTCTTCCGTCTCGGCAGAGAGCTTCTCAGCCGTTTCCCTTGGCCACCTCGGCTTGAAAGCCACCAAGCTTTCGTCCATTCCTTCAACCCCTCCACGCCAGTCCTCCCCTTCGCCATCGTCTTCCGACTCTACGGGCAGTCTGCTTCGTATTGCTCGGGCGGCGAAGCGATTTGCGGATGAGGGCCGGGCGGAGCGGGAGGCAGTCAGACGCGAACTCGCGATGTTTAACTTCAGTCCTTGCACCCCCCCATCGCAGCCTCTCCAAACCTTTGGAGACGTCTGCAAGACACCGCCACCTCTGTGTGACATTTCATTCGTTGACACGCCACCGTCGGGCCCATCTGAGGCCTCGACCTGGCACACCCCCTCAGTTGCCTCCTGCGACTCTACGCCAACCCTTCTTCGTATGGCTCGCCAGATGAAGAAGGAATGCCTACAAAGTGCAAAGGAGCGCGCTGAGTGGATCCATGAGATTGAGCCTGTCGACTCGTCCGATTCCGACATCCATTCTTTTGACACTTACGATCTCCTCGTGGAGGACTCCGTTGACATGCCTGGTGGCTTCACTCCTTCGCCACCACGCAGTCACCAGGAGAGAATCCGCGCCCACTTTCATTCAGCTCGTCAGGAGCCCGTCTACTACCCAGCACCAGTAGTTTCGTCGGAAGCATCTGGCCGGCCTCGTGCCGCGTCCTGGATGTGGAAGGCTTGCACTGCTGCTGCTGTCACGGTCGCGGCTGGCCTTGGGTACGCTGCGTACTCATGGTTCACATCGTGATGTCCTCTCTTTCCTGTGCTTTGGCACGTCCATTCATTCTTGCTGTGCTTCGGCACGTTCATTCATTCTTGCTGTGCTTCGGCACGTGCATTCATTCCGTGCTTGGTGGAGAGCACATATCCCGCTTGGTGAGGAGGAGGCCTGTCTGGTTGTCGGTTGTCGGTTGTCGGTTGTTGGTGGGTTGTGGTCGGGCAGATTGTTCTCTGGAGGATCTCCTATGTCTTTCCTATGTCTTTCCTAAGTCTTTCCTATGTTCGGTTTCTTCGCGGTTTGGATTTGGTGATTTGGTCTTCTTTTTGGTTCTGGCTTCGGCTCTGTCTCCCCCCTTTCCCGATTTCCTATGCGCTTCTCTCTCCTTTCATTTCTCTCATGTCTTTCCTCCTTTTTTACACCCTTCAACACTCACTTGAAGGTATGACCCCCCCCCCTGTCATTCACTTTCCCCTTCTAGGTAGCAGTCACTCTTTCCCTAGGTAGCAGTCGCTCTCTTGGGCCTGGCAAGGCAGGGGAATGCCTGGCGTTCGACTAGCCAACTGATCGAGCGTCAGGATGGAACTGTGGGACGATAAGTCCTTGTTCGCCAGTCAGCTTGCTGGCTGTCGTGCAAGGCATGGGCATGGCCCGCCTGGTGGCCGAGGGTGATGGGAGTCGGTCACCTTGCGGGAGGGATCTGGGGACCTGGGAAGGCTTGGCGTCAGCCTTCGAGGCTGGCGTCAAGATGGACTGGGGTGGTACGGGTATGTTTGAGGGGTGGCCTGGCGCGCTCGCACGGATTTTCGGTCATCTCTCAGACGGGACTTTGGGGTCTGGTGGTTGTGGGTTGGTTGGAGAGGAGGAGTTCATTCGTTGCGTCTTTTCATCTCGGGCTGGAGAGGAGTTCATTCGTTTGGGGGAGTCAGAGTTTGCCGTGTACATTAGTTTCCTATGTCCTTTTCCTAGTCATCATCGTCGGGAGTCGATCCGGGCTGGCCTCATGCCAGCTGGGTAAGCGGTGGGCGGATCGAATAAAATCGAGACTTTGTCTCTCAAAATTGCGCCTTCCTGCTGATCGTGACCCGACTCCAAGAGCCCACATCGTAGTCTACTGGCGCTTGCAGCGCGGCGGCTCCAGGTCTGAAGTAAGATTAATGGCCATAGCAGCGGAATACGACGAGCGCGTGCCAAGTTCAGAGAGGCTTGACAGCTTGCGCGGGGCTGCTCAATGTGCTCTACCAATTAGAGGAACATGCAAAAGCCTACCAAGGTAGGCGCCAGACATTCCGTCCTCCATAAGATCGTCTCAGCTCGACGTCAGGGACAAGAAAAGAGTCATTCGTTTGCTGTGGCATAATGAGCTGCACGTTGAGATGCGGAGAATAGCCGTCTGCACTTACGGTCAACTCCAGAACAAAATCAAACAGTGGAACAGCTGGGGAGACAATTGGATGATTGATAGCATCCGACCTCACAGCGCTCAGTCATTGAGCCTGATATGCGGTCTTTATTAAGCAGCCAGCAATAGGCGACAGGGTCAAAATTATGTTGGCGTCACTTTGTAGGAATGGAGTGCTCTGTATATTGGGGTGTACGGCAAGCAGCTGCCACAGGTGCAACTCCCGGGTTTGACCAAGCAGGAAAACCGTCGTCCTTGGATATCAGTCTTTGGCTTAGAAGGATCCATAAGCGAGAGATATCAGTATAGACAGCCGAGACCCGGGAACTGGCGACAGATGGAAACTGGAACGCTCTCACGTTCGAAGCATCCCTTTGGTTGCATAGACTCAATCGAATCCGACAATGCATTTTCTCTCTAGAATTGTAGACACTAGATGATGGGTACCTCTGGTCCAAGCCTAGATGAGGCAGCAGTGTCCTTTATGAAATGTGTGGCACCTAGCCGACATGGCTCTCTACACTGTATCATGGATGTCCATCTACATAGCCTTAGTTTCTGCTAATGTGAAAATTCCTCGCAACTCGAAGCGGTGCATTTGCATTGGAGATATCCGAAAGCCCAACTGCTGCTGCTGGGGCCGCTGGGACCATGACAATCAATGATCAGGTGTTGCGTGGTGCAGAAAAATGCTTCGTCTCTGACCCAGTGTTACATCTGGCCCGCGAAGGCGTAGTCGAGATCTGTATAGCACTTACTGCAAGCCGACCTTTCCCTGCGCAACGCATACCCCGCCTTTGTCCTCACCGCACAACAGGCGCCAATGCTTTGAACAAATTCGTCAAATGGGGCAAGGCAAGACAAGAATGCCAAGATCCGTCTCGTGGATCAATCATCAGTCAAGTCAAGTAAAGCTCTGGCTTGGGCATGGTCGCATCAGGCTTGCGTCGATTGGCCAAAAAGCCAGGCCCGGACGGGCACCAAACGGGGCACCACACAGCCAGGCATTGGGTTAGTCAAGACTCAATGGGAATGAAGAACCGAGTTTTGCTGCGGGCCAAGGGGGTGTGCCGAGAAATGACTGACGCACAACCGCCTCCAACTCCGAGTCGTCACTTTCGAGATGGCTGGCTATATCCAATGTCTTTTTGTATGAGAGCTTCCACTGCAATCCACTGGGCTGGCTCGCTGGTGCCGGCGGTCGCCGCAGACACAGGCGGGTGGGCACGTGATGTGGCCGTGGCTATCGTCAAAGCCAGGCACACAGTCGCCTGTGCAGTGCAGTGTCCAAGGTTCAAATGCAACGCGGCGCGCTCGCTGAGCCGTGTGTCTGCTACACAGGCGGCTTGAAATCAGTTGCAGTAGTTCTGGCCGTGGTCTCCGCAGGCTAGATACCTGGCTTATGTACTCGGGGTGAGTAGTTGTCCAACGACGGCAGGCCGGTAACATTCTTGTGGCCATTACAGGTAGATAGGAGCTTAGATGCAGGCAGGTGAGCAAGGTCCCTAGGTTGGAGGACTTGCTAGGGTCCAGCACCTCGGGCTCTAACTCAGCACAGTACATACCTAAGCTTGGTAGTTCAGTGGAATGGAAGCAAGTAATAATCTGAGTTCCCATGGTACAGGCCCCGCGGTCGTCGGTCGCTAGCGTCTTCTGGGGCTGCTTCTGCAGTGCACGATGCATTTCCCCACTTAGGCCAAACCCCCAGTTCCCAGTCCCGAGTCCCAAGTCCCAAGCTCCAGCCCCGGGGCCAGGTCGTGCCCATGGCTTGCCCCCCTCGACGCAAACGCCTTTCACCTGCAGACACTTCACTTTTTCAGGAAAGAGTCCAGAAGCATCAGCAACCAACCCGTCTGCCGGACCACCCCCCCCAGCTCGCGTGACTCGTGTCCATTGCCGCTGTTGTATATCTCAAAATCCGGCTGGCGAACGCTCCCACGGCTGTGATCTGGCCCCCATCAGCTGTTCGCACAACACGTTTGGACATCTCACCGCCTCTCACTCTCTCGCCATGGATCTCCACGCTCACGCGGAGCGTTGCATGGCCGACACCAACAGTATTCTGGGCGAGGCACGCAACTGGATGCAGGATTTCCTTTCCGCAGACCAGCAGAAGAATGAAGTTATAACCGTGAGTACGCCGCTGGGCTCGGTGCACCCGCTCGACGTCGCCAGACCTTGCGGCGACGCCTGCTTGGACCCACTGATGGCTGACCTGGCACCAGGCTTTAATTAAGAAGCTCCAAGATACCGAGGCTGACATCGGCCAACTAAAACGAGACTTATCAGCAGAGCATAAGTCGCGTAATGGTTTTCAGGTCGAGGCCGAACTTTATCACTCCCAGTGCAAGAAGCTGGAGCAGAAGATTGTAATGCGCCCTCGCCCTGCCTGCTCCTCAAGCCAAGTCTCTGGCCCGCTAACCCTGCCCAGGATGACGGATCCTTTATTGCTGTTCTTATTGATGGTGATGGTGCCAAGTTTGCCGACCATTTCATCCGGAATCCCTTAGAGGGTGGCCCACGAGCTGCCCAGGCTCTCAGGCAGGCCGTCCGGGAACACGTCATGAGCGAGTATCCCGAGCTGGATAATGAAGATATCCCCATTCTTATCCGAGTTTATGCCAACCTTAACGATCTGGCCAAGTCCCTGCGGTTTTCAAACGTTATCGACAGAGACGAGGATATGAAGATCTTCGCCGAGCAGCTTACAAATAGTCGCACCGAAGTCGATTTCGTCAATGTCGGAAGGTTGGTTGACCCCTTGCCCGCCCCTGTTTCGAGAAGGGCACTGTATCGTCTCGGTTGACTAACGTCTGCGTTGCAACAGAGGGAAGGAAAACGCAGATTCTAAGATTAGAAGTTGGTAGCCCCCTTCCCCGTGCCTCTTCTCCGAGTTAAGCGAGAAACCGGGCGAAAGCCGCTTGTGAAATCATTTTCTCAGGGAGCCGGCTGACCAATTCCTACAGAGATGCTTAGCCATTATCATAAGAACCTACAGTGCAAGAAGATATTCCTTGCCTGCTGCCACGACAACGGTTATCTGCACGACCTGCGCGAGTATAGTGATAGGGCCGAGCTTAATAGAAAGATCGTCCTGGTAGAAACAACTCCTGCAGAACCCAATTTTAAAATGCTCGGGTTTCCCGTCACGCGTTTCGACGGTGTCTTCCGGACCAAGGGGTTGGACAATGAGACCAAGCATAACTTTTCAATGCCTGTCAAACCTGTCCAACCGCCTGAGCCGAGACCAGCTCCGTCGCTGCCACCCCCTGTCAGACAGCCCTCAGTGCCCCAGAACCCACTGGACGCGCACCGGGTTGCTAGCAGCTCCCCTGACCAGCAGCAACAGCAACTACAACAACAACTACAACAACAACAACCACAACAACAGCCCTTTTCATCTGCTCCAAACAACGATCCACACGGTGGCTCTGCGTCCGTTGCCTCTGAAACTGAGACCGCGTCCCGCACTCCTAGTGTTGTTAATTCTGGCAATGGGGGAACGTCCGTTAGCTATGCCACCGCTGGAGGCAACACTACCAACCACCAAAACATCAGCCTCCAAACGGCGAAGTCGAGAAAGCTCCCGAAGACGGTTCTTTACAACTTTGAAGGCTCTAGAATTGATCCTCCGACGACACACCCAGCGAATAACCCGGCTCAGGGCACCTATAAAACCAAGCTCGAGAAGATCAGCCCCAACGCGTTTTGCAATGATCACTATCTCGTTGGCACTTGTCGTCGAACGAGTTGTGACCGAGTTCACAATGTCGATTTGACCCCGCAAGAAGTCTCGATTCATCGATACAAGGCTCGGACCAGTGTTTGTCCTCGTGGTCCCGAATGTGATGACTATGACTGCTACCTAAGCCACCACTGTTTGAGAGACCCTCGCTGCACCCGCGGAAACGCCTGCCGGTTTACTAATACGGAGTTTGGGAATCTACACCTGGACACCAATGAGAAACTTAAGCCTGCGTATGTCTGATCTGCTTCACGCCCTCCAGAATTGTGTCACTGACCAGATTAGGACAAAATGGACGCAGGGCAGCGATTTCCCAGAACACTTGCAATAAGTTGCTTCGACACTTGGAATCGGCAGAACATGGGTAACGCCAGGCGCAGAAACCTTCTGGAGAGAGCCTACTAGGATTGCGCAGTACTACCACTTGCA
The DNA here is from genome assembly GCF_022829205.1 of Neoarthrinium moseri. NCBI lineage: Eukaryota > Fungi > Ascomycota > Sordariomycetes > Amphisphaeriales > Apiosporaceae > Neoarthrinium > Neoarthrinium moseri. Next base: position 100,414 of record NW_026055169.1, on the reverse strand, counting down.
CAAACGGCCGATTGAGGAACCTACAAATTTGACAAAAGGCTGAGTTGGAAGATAGTTGCGGTTCATCACGGCCATTTGACCAAGCTGATGGGTAGAAAACACAAGTTTGAGACCAGCCTACGCAGGTGGCTTATGCAGCAGGTTTAAGATCTGAGTCGATTGATACCTCTGTTGGTCTGTACGTTCATTATATACTTTTTGACAAACGCCCAACGGAGTCGGCTACCTTTACGTCCGTTGATATATAATTCGTAACCATTGTGTTGAATTTCCTAGATGCGTGCAGACAAGTGATGCGTGAAATGGCATAATGTCGTCTGATGAGATGCTCTCCTCCGCCATTCAACAGCGGAACCTAGGAACGGCCGGAGGGTTGCTAACTGTGCCGTCTACATGCACCGGAACCTGCCGATGCACAACATACTTGGCAATTTCCAAAGGACGTTGAGGAGCCCTAACAAAGTAGTATGTACCTTCGTACCTTGACCGAGCCAAGTCTTTGCCAAGCCGGCAACTCATATGCCTATAGGGAGCTGCACACTCCGCAGAACAAAATGCGTGGGTTTTGCCAGAAGCTCGCTGGATTTGCAGTGATGAGAAAGACAGCACAGCTAGCTGATTGAAGACAAAGGGGCATACTCAGGGCGATTATTCATCCCCGTATTCTACCTTGGTTGGCAACCGAAACGAACCGGCCACCCCCACCGCTCTTGAGCGGCGATCCCGATGCTTGCTCTCAAGTGCCAATCTCTCCCATGATGATTTTCGCAGCGACGTAGCGGCCCCCGCCATCCTCGTTGCACATCTCCGCAAGGTCCTTTGCACGGCTTCTCATGAAGTCGGCACGATCTCCAAGAACCACCTCGATCAAAGCTGGCCCTAGTTCACGGGCAGAATTCATGGGAACCGTAGACTTGTTGCCCCAGACCCCTATCCCTAGCATCTCAGCACGGTTGGCGAAATCAAAGCAGTCGATCCAGACCGGAAGCACTACATGTGGAACGCCAGCACTGCGAAAAGTCATTTTAGTCTCAGCATCGAATCGAGCACGTCGTAGGCTCTGCACTCTCACCTCGCTGCCTCGTGGAACGAGTTGGCTCCACCATGATGTACGCTACATAGAACGTTTCTTTCGGCCAAGATGGCAGACGGCTCCGGGGTCAGCCACGGCAGAATGCGGACCCGATCCTGATCGATGAAGTCGCCAAGGATACCATGCACCCTCGAGCCAGGCTCCACTGCGTAGTTGCCTCGCTTGGTGAGCTTCCACAATACCTGCAAATCCCTCATGCGAGGATCCTTGTGAGACTCGGCCTTTGTGAATAATTTCTTCAAGGCCCTGGCGATCTCAAGTGCATCCCATTCTGTTGTTTGGACTTGCGTGCCTAGGTTCAAGTAGACCGTAGGCCCCTTGGCCAGCCATGATGCCAGGTCGGGATCGACCTCGGATGCCGTCGGCGCCGGTCGCACAATCGGGCCACACGGGAATACGTGCGCTGGGATCTGGACGGGGAACTCGATCTCGGGACGGTTGGCGACGAGGTATTTGACTCCCGGCGGCGGCTCCCGGTTGAGGTGGCTCAGGGTAATCAGCTCGGCACCTGTATGGGTCCGGACGTATTTTGCCAAGGCTTTCGTGGGGTTGAACAACGTCATGTAGACCACTATATATAGGATGAAGTATATGTTGAGTGGCACCAGATACCATGGGATCGGGTATGGGAGTGCAGATGCCAAGCTGTCCAGGGGTCTAAAATTAGAATAAAGATGTTCGGGCCAAGACAAAGAGATTAGGTACGCCAAGGAGAGTCTTATAGCATTCAACTTACGCTGGATACTTCCACAGAGCCTGTCCTCCGGACTGAAACTGCATGGAAAAGTCCTTGATAGTGTTGGGCGCGAGTATCAAATAGTGAACCCCAAGCTTGTGGCAAGCTGTGAGTGCCGGTGAAAAGGCAGGATCTACCGCGGTGATGTCTGGTCTGAGGCAATCTAGCAGCCGAGCGATAGACTGATATACCTCTACGAACTCTGGACCATCCCACGGGCACGTCGTAGATAGAAGAAGCTTCAGGAACTTGGGGGTGTTCCAGAATGACGGGCGGAGGCCGTTGTATTCTTCGAGTCGAATCTCTGGCTTGCTCCAGGCGGCCAACATGTCAAGGCCACATATTCGATGGAAAATGAGCTGTGATTTACCTCCGCATGACTTGGATGCATACTCAGATGCTGCTTTGAATGACCCCTCAATAGGTGAAAACGAAGCAATGTGAACCTCTACCTCCAACCCGAACAGCTCCAGTAGAGCGTGGCTGGTAGCCAGATGGACACTGGCCTGGCCATACTCCGAGTTGGTGAGCAATAAGATTCTTCGTTTTTGCGACATCAGGCACAAAGCCAGCAGACGCCGGCAATTGAGTCGGTATTGATCAGTAGCTGCGGACAAGAGGTGACGAGTCTGGTTGAGTGAAACACTATTACAGCGATCTAGGCCAAGCTGTCCATATATGTCACGGCGGCCATATGCCATGCGCCATAAAACTGCCATATATCTGCAAGGCACTGACCTAGCTCTACACTACCCTAGAGCTTGCTGCACAGGGCGTAAGGTGACGACACCTTAATCTTGGGTGTTCTCAGATCGAACTGGGGCCCAGCATTTTCGTTTTATCCAAGCCGATCCTGCAATCCAATATAGATGACGATACCTACTAGCGTTGTAAACCAGGGTCCGGATCTTGGTCTGGATCCCTGGTAATCGCAGCCGCATGCCAAGTGATCTACATCTCACAATCGTCTTCATACCAACGAACCTTATTTGTCTTGGCATATAGATGGCGTTATTTTCAGCTTCTGACAATTGGCTTCGGCGGGCCGATTATCTTGCGCGAAAAGGAACAGCTTCGGTGGCATCCGTCCGAAAACAGCTTCTCAGCTCAGAAGACCACCGGATGTCTTATGACGCCATCCGGCTATATTCGACAAAATCAGAAGCGAGCAACCCACGCAAAGTGCTAATCCGTGGGAGGCAACGATTCACTCGTTGCCCCTCTCCATCACGACGGTGATAGGTTTTGACACCTCGCTGGATTTTCCAACACAGGTTATTAAAGGTTGCAATCTTATCTTTTCTCATCCGTGAGTCCGTCGAGACTTGATGCAGCTGCCGGCAAATATGGTTGCAATGCAAGTTAAAGTAGTGTTGACCCAACCCAACCCAGAATCATATCCGGCTAAAGGACACCGGTGAATCAGGAAGAAACAATTTGCAATACGTAACGTAGTAGTGGTTTCTCGTCTTTTGTGAGACACCCACGTACGTATGTTTACTGCGGCTCGGTACTGCTCGAACGGGGAATTGGCGGTTGCCATGGCTCCCTTGTCAAGCGCATCCTATTCTTCACTGCAAGGTATATAGACGCTCACAGCGTGGCCTTGAAGATCTTGATATGATCCAGCCGGGTTTGATGCGATACCAACAACCCTCGCGATTCCACCCAAGGTGGAGCCCAACGGTTGGATTTCGGCCATGTAGCTTGGCGGAATATTGTCCAAACATTGTAACCACTGATAAAAATCGTCGGCTTCACTTAATGCGGGCCATTGGCTTCAATACTATATTTGATTCTTGAATAGAAATCACAGGAACTAGGTAGACCATCAAAGTAAAGCTTTCATACTTTCGCTATCTCGACTACCCAAGTTTTGATCGCATTCGTCTTCACCTCAGTGTAGATCCATCCTGAACGCGATGGGCAACCATTCCTACTTCATTCCCTTACGTAGTTAAGTGCCTAAACCTCTGCTAGCCTCATTCCGAAAAGCCTATCCACAAGTGTACGCTGTTGTAGTAGTTTCTGTTGCAGTGGTAGTGCTGGTGTACGTTACAGGCGGGCCTACGCCTTGTACCTGGGTCTTAACCACCAGTGAACACCCCTTGCAACCTAGTTGGGTTGTATGAGTCACCGTACTCTTATAGCTCGTTGATACCAGCCCGGCAACCTGAACCGGGTTGAGAGTGAGGGTCGTGATGCATGTTGGAGCGGCTCGCTGGATCAGGTTCAAAGTTGGAATTGGATCCGGAAATGAGGCAACCGTCTCGGAGCATACCGTCTTCCACTCGGTCGCAGGCAAGTCAGTAGTGATTGTCCCTAGCGTTGGGCGCGTGGGACAAGGCAGTTTTGATATTCTCACGTCCACAGAGCGACAGCCATGACAGTTGATCCGGTACAAAGAGCTGACGGTGGCGGTGTGGATCGTTTGGGTCCCGTCCCAAGTACACACCCGCGAAGGCGTTACGTACATCGTGGTTGTACAGTCGGACGCAGGTTCAAGCAGAGCATTGGATCCTTCATGAGGCGTCGTCTCTGATAGAGTGGGTTTCAACTCCGGAGCTTCGGTGACTAGCACCGCCGAGACCGTGCGAGTGGCATACTCTCCGTCCCATTCCTGTAAGACTGCTGGGGGTACATGGGCCGGCTTTGCGCGCGAATGTCCTAGAAACGCGCCGAGGACCAATAGGATCAAAGTCGCCATATGTGCTAGTCCTAGTATGTTTGGGCGTCTGGAAACAACTCAATGAACGGGCCGCTATCGAGATGGTGTGATGCGGCTCAACTACTTCGGGGTTCGTGGGTGCTATATAGTCATCTATGAAGGGGAGTTTCTAACAATGGCAGGAACAGAACAATGGGGGGTTTCTCAGCATGAATCCGGGTTTCAATACCAGAACTAATCTGGCCGCTAGCTTGATGGGTGGCTGCCAGAAATAGTTTCTTATGTTGTGGCATGTGAAAATACAATGGCTAAAATCTCATGTTTGGTGGGAAATATGTATTCCTTGTGGCGTGACAGTGGGCGGAGCTATCTCATCGCGCCGCCTTCTCCATCCGGAACGATGAAACCTTCTTTCAAGGCGACCTTAAAGGAATTTTGAGTCACAATAACACCGTCGTAGATTCAAACCTCTAGCCAATCAAACAAGAAAACTTCAAGTCCGTAAATCAGCAAAATATGCAGTAATAACAAGCTCGATGACGAGACAGGTTTTGCTCCTTCAAGGTTTTCCACAAGATTCCGTATCGTGCACTGCTGGCGACATCAAGACCTGACATAGAGACAAGGTGCACCCAAGATGAATTACGTGGAATTTAATCTGGCAGAATCAATGATACAACAATTTCCTCGTGCTGCAAAACATCCGGATATTTGGAGCGGTCGCCGTGATTGGCCTGGATAATGGTGGCACCACAAGCCGGAATGACCAATTTAGCCGATCATGAATCCAAGATGCAGGCCCTCTGTCTTGTGCTATCTATACTGTATCAAGGGACGATGCGATGTCTTCTTTCATCGCATTATGCCCCTGCACCGAAAAAGACGGCCGTTTTGCAACCCCCCTTTATTTGTGGGTTCGAACAACTGTGCATCGGACTCATTTCCAAGGTTTTAGTTTGGGCTTCGGTATAATCATATATTTGATGCCGGCCACCCAGTCAAGACGCTCGACTGCATCCTAGGCGAATATGCATATAAGCGTATACAACACTACGATTGAAAATACGTGGAACGCTATCACTCCAACACTTTCGAAAGTTCCCCGCATCATAGAATGGATCCCTGTACGCATTGCCCGTATGTTCTATCACGAGAAGTTGTCTCTCGAGAGTTCGGTCGACCTTGGTCAGCGCAATGTTTGAAGAACATTCGCCACATGGATTGCCTCTAACCATTGACTTGGACCGGCCGAGCACTTGGCATCATCGTCTTGTGACTACATAGGTATGGAATGGCAGCCACAGCGCGAGATTGAGATTTCAGCCTTACGTGCAACCTCGAGGGTCAGTCATCAACTTCAAAGATTTATCGGAATCTAGAAATGTTTTCTCCAGATTCGCGGCCAATGGTCTGAGTTGCTTGTTTTCGAGTGATACGATATGTTGAGATGCCGAGTCCACACATGACCGTCAGAAGCTCGGAAAATTGGCCGCAAGGGCCGCGGAAGACGGTAGCGGGAAGTTCAACCAATCAAAGTGCCCAAATTTCGGCTTTCAGCGGGCGCCACGAACCATTTATGCAGGTTGTCTCTCATATGGTTTGCGAAAGAAAAACAGGAGCTCACCACAGAGACTTCATCAACTCTTGGCGAATGCCCTCTACAACTTGTAACATTCTAGTTTTGCAGGCTATCAAGATAACATCCATTGACTGCAACTATTCTTGCATACGTACGTCTTGCCTCGGCGGCCTCGTCACCGCTCAGTCCCATACGAGACTGATCGCCCCATTTAACAGCATTGTACCTGAGGCTCCCTCTCGGAATACGTGAAGCTGAAGAAGCTGCACCACGAGTTCCCGGAACATCTATTACAGGGACTATGCCTCCATCTTCCCGGAAGAGGCGACCCGCTACGTATGGCCGTCATTCACGGAAGACTAAAGGTTGTTCGTTCACTGATCGATCTGCTAGTTCCTGCACCTCTTGTAGAAGAAGAAAGGTTCGCTGCAATAGAGAGTTCCCGTGCAGCAATTGCACTCGTTCCAATGGGAGAGAGTGCGTCTTTGAGCCTGCAGACGAGGCAGATCGTCGACCTCAGAGGTCATATTTGCCGTTACGTCCCAATAGTACCCACTTAAGCAGTGCCAAATATACCCAAAGGGATCGCCTGAGCGTCGCCACACCTGCTGAAGTCAATGCAAGCTCACCCCAAGGTGTCCATATAACAACTTCTACGTCCTCTTGGGCTGACAGCACATGGACCAATGAACCACCACCTCCAAGGCAGCGGTCTGCCTCTGAGACGTCCAGTCCTGGTGGACAACCTGTAACTCTTTCGTACGTCACAGTCCCCTTGACACTGATCTTTTTATACAAGCCATTTAGTTAGTCTTTGAGAGTCTTTGAGATATATCACGTCACTTTCAAAAGCCACTAATCTCAGACCTCCCAGGGAGCCTGTCATCATTTCTGCAGGCCAGCTGACTGAGTATATGCATCCCACAGACCGGGGATTGATGTCCAAGACCCGGTTGCTTGGCCGAAGTCATTGGATGAACGGTGCTACCTTAGTAAATCTGCTACCATTACGCAGCGGAAGATCTATAGGCTGATTCCAAGTATAGTTGAAACCAATGTTCGAAAATTTTGAGCGCCTGGCACAGGACAAGTCTTCGAAAGCATGGTCACTTATGCACCAGTGCAAATCGATATCTCGGGCTATGAAAAAAGCTCACCGCGATATCAGTTCAGTATCTCACAACTTGGATAGTATTCCTTCAAAAGACACAGCAGACAAACTTCTCAACGGGTATCTCCGAACGAAAGAGTCACTCTTCCGGGTCTTGCATATACCTTCTTTCAATGAAGAATATGAAAGCTTCTGGGCCATTAAAGACACTCCAGGGGCCGCTATAGATGGCGTATTTCTCCTGCAGCTCAAGCTTGTGATGGCCATCGGAGCCGCCACGCTTGATGAGAAATTCTCACTGAGGCATCTAGCCGTGCAATGGGTCAATGACGCAGCAGCGCAACTCACAATGCCAACCTCAAAGTCTCAATTAACTCTGAAATCCTTGAAAGCCATGGTGCTGCTGTGTCTGGCCAGAGAAATGACTGGCATAGGGCCAGACCTGATATGGATATCCATTGGCGCCTTGATACGGGCCGCAATGTACATGGGGCTCCACCGAGATCCCATCAAGCTACCAAATATGACGCCGTTCAATGCTGAGATGCGACGGAGACTTTGGACAACCATCCTCGAGGTTAGTGGTTCTTTTTCACTCATATCTGATTGACCTGAGATGCGCTCCGCGTAGGAGTCGCACTGACTACTTAATTTGCATAATTCTACCGGGATATGCTATTCCCATCACTAATACAACTAACAGATCGCGGTACAATCCAGCCTTGATTCTGGAGGTTCTCCTCTAGTGTCTCTGACAGACTTTGATACTCAGCCTCCTGGAAATTTCGACGACAGCCAGCTTGTGCCAAATACACCAAGGAATGAGTGTTCGGTGGCGCAGGCACCCGAAAGATACACACAAACGTCGCTGTGAGTTCTATCAACCCAGCGACCTCGCGTTCATGTTTTTCAAGATTCCATCGTGAGAATACCTTCCTGTGTATTGATATGTTTCGGTCTAGGTCAATCGCTCTGCGCGAAACTTTTCCAGCGCGCCTCGCTATTGCCAAGTTCCTAAACGATCTCCGGTCTGATGGCGCGGCTTATCAGCATACTTTGAATCTAGACACACATCTGAAGGTCGCCTATAAACAGCTATCTAAGAGACTTTCGGTGTTCAGCAGTCGATTAACTCCATTTGAGACACGTATTATTGACTTCATAATGCGCCGTTACTTCATCACCCTTCACCTTCCATTCTTTGGGCAAGGCTTGCAAGATGCTTCCTACGCGTATTCGAGGAGAGTGACAGTCGAGGCATCTGCAAAGATTTGGCAAGTAATCTCAGGCGCAGGCGACATGGCTTTACTGTCAGTCTGCGGCTCCGGATCATTTCGGTCGATTCCTGTTCAAGCGTGTCTGATCATTGCTGCGGAATTGCATGCTTTGTTATTGGAGGATGAGAGCCTTGGACCTCCGACGCTTCGGCCAGATCTGTTAGCCGTCCTGCACGAAGCAAAGACTTGGACCTTGCAGCGAATTGAGGCTGGAGAAACAAATATAAAAGGCCACTTAAGTTTATGTGGAATGGTGGTAAGTTATTCTTCGCCAAATAGCCCTCCGTTTTTTTTTTTTTGTTTTTTTTTTTTTCCCTTTGAGCCTCTTGTTATGCTCTTGCGCTAGACTGATTGACTGACAAAATTACAAGGCACGGATAGATTCAATGGTTCAAGGGCTCTCAAATGATGAACTACAGCAAGTTTTTGCCCAAAGCGTTGAAGAAGCCATAAAGAATTGCTACACCATACTCCAAGGGGCCTACCAAAATGAACAAATCACCAATGTCTCCACCTGGCTAGACGATGAGTTGGAGTTTCCTAACATGGAACTCGAGTTCGGTGGCATGGAATCATTCTTTGCACCAAGTTGGTTGTTGGGTGACGTGCCAACCGCTTTGGACATATGGTGAGCACCAAGCCCGGTTACAAGTATGACGGGAGGTCAAATATTCGTTTCAAGTCTGGAATCTAATTCCCGCCTGATGCCCCGGAAGCTCAGAGAGCCACCCCTCCGTATCCTCGGTGACGATGTTTTTCACCGAACAATGGTTCATTTCAGCAACAGTCTGAGTCTTGAGTACTCCTTGTATGCCGGGACTTCCGCATCTGTGGAACATGCAAGAATCGTTCATGGCACGCTGCAAAGAGTCGCCTTTCCACCCAAACACATAGTCGGCGTGTGTGCCATATCCTTTGCTATCCATGTAAGACCATACAAACGGTTGCGATCCGTCTTTCGGCCACATGTTATTGAAACCCGAAGTGTTCCACATAGTCTCGTAGGCAAGCTGAGGCACGCGGACTGGATGGGAGATAGGACACGGGCCTGCGTTACGGAAGCCGCCCGTGTCGGTGTTGTACATGTGAGACTGGTGATCAGGGCTATCAAGGTTCCTGCCATCCCAGCAAGACGGAAAGTGATGAATGGCCATGATACCTGCTGGACATGGCTTACTGGGCAGGCCTGGTGTCTCGCTGCCTCGCGTCAATATGTCCTGCAGGCAAGTGTATCGTAGCCCTGGCTGCGCGTTTGGACCTTGAATGGTATCCGTTGTCGGACTACCAACCGTCATACGGAATCCCTGATAAATCGTTAATTTCACAAGTATCCTGGATAAACATGGATCCACTGAAAACCTTCCGGGCGCCGTTACTTACAGGTTGAAAAGCCGTAATGTATTGGTCCCCGTTACTTTCAAAATCTTTCTGGGTATAATAGATTGTCATACCACCTCTGATGTCAGGTGCGTCACGTCCTTCAGTACCCAGCTGGGCATTGGCATACTGTGGTACCCGTTTGTAGGAGCCATTCTCGTGCCTGAAGTACAGCGCTGCCGTCCAATAGTTGGAGAAATCCTCAGTGTAAGCGCATGTCGTGCAACTGCCCTTCTCACCAATATCTCCTTGCATGGTTGCATTGAACACATTTCCACCAACAATTTGATGGACGTGGGCTGATGGTATCCGACCAGGCTCGACAAGCGGATCTAGGCGTTGGATAGATACACTTGCGCAACCAAATCTGAGGGCGGCCTCGCAGAGTCCACTATGAAATAGGAGAAAAAGCAACTTCATTTCGAAGGACTGTACAATTATTCTGTGAAGTCAACTGTCGTGGTAGGCTGTGAAAGACTGATGTCTCGAAGTGGCATTTTTCAAAATGTTGAAATAAACGGTGTAGTGCATTGCTTTTTGACGTGTTCCAACCTGAAATACCATCGTACCAAATATTTGCCGATGCTTGTCCCTCCACGCCGTAGGCGAGCACATTTAGCCTCATTGGTTTCAATACCTTGTGGAGGCATTATCTCTCCTATTGGTACTTTCGAGGACAGCATAATTAGCCTACCCGCTTTTATCTCTAACCAATTATAGTAATGAGATCCCAGAAAATTACCACTCAGCACAAGCTGTTGATGCAACGAGGTCATACTAACTGTCGTGCCTCGCCGCTGTTCATCATGGAGTCGCGACTCAATTGCGAGGCTGCATAACTTCGGTTGTTATTGAAGAGCACAAACAAATGTTCACGATGACAGTGACGAACAATAGAGGGAGCGTGTGGATGCGAAGATCAACGAACACGCTGACTCAACGTTGAAATTTGAACGCCTGTTTCATGCGAATCGTACATGACTTTTTAACTTCTACCCTCGATCAGTTGTAGACGACCTGTAAGTGCCAAAACTTGGGTCACAATAGCGGCCTCGGTCCATTGAAAGGCAGCTGTAGAGGGCTTTATTTCCTCTAGGGATGATAGGACCATTCTCCTTTCGATCGAATTTCCCCCTTCAAAAGACAAGCACAATTGTGGCACGACTCCTAGCTCAAGAGGCTTCCGTCGTTCCATCCACGGAAATGCCAGCCAAATGCGGCAGCTGTATGCCTTTGCAGTGATCTCAACGACTTCGTCCACATGGCCAAGGAAAGAATAGGCGGCTTGCAGCATCCGGGAAAATGCTACCGTAAAGAACGCGTGTGTGGCAAACCAGTTTGCCAGCTCGTAGTTGATAAAAGAGTAACACGTTGGAAAAACGTCGACCCCCGTCCAAGCCTTATCGTTCGTGCGGTACCGATTCTCAGTTTTCCTTATCTCACCAGTTCCCATTGCTTTGAGGAAAACTTCTACATCTAATTGGCGAAGATATTCCAAAGCACTGTTAGACCTCAGAGCCAACTCCATCGCTAGCATTGAGTGTGAAGGGCTTTGGTGTAGCCTAGCGAGCAGATGGACAAGGGTCGGCCAGACTGTCATCTCAATCCAGAAGTTATAGATAAGGCCCGTGATCGGGTTCTGAAAACCAATTGCGCTCACTGCATTTCGAAGAGCTTTAGTCCAAGAGGGCTCTGAAAAAATGCTCTCCCTTCCCTCTAGTACATCGTGTTTGAGCTGTGACTGTTCAGTATTGATTTGCAGTACGGGACCATGAATAGAAAGACTAACAAGCTGAAAAATATTCTCAAAAATGAGATGGATAACTAACTCAGTGAAAACTTGTTCTGGTCCTCGCGCACATATAACTGCAAGCAGCCCAGCAGAGTGGGTTTCTTGGTTTGGGCCCCTTACATGGTCAAAGGCGATCTGTTTCTGCGATTAGTATTCTGAATATGGTTTTACATGCCATGTGGTCTAACCTCGACTTTCTGTAGCACAGTCTGAGCGGCGAGTGTGCTACTGGTAAGACATGAAACTGGATCCACAAGGGCGCCTTGCAAAGCCTCCTGCAGGCTGCGAAGTGCTTGATTGTAGAGAGTCAGATCGAGGCTGTCTGTTATGGACCCTTTCTGTTGGAGGTTCGACCAACATGTGAGGAGTAAGTCTACGGCATGCCGCAGTGCGGCACTGCCATCAAGGAACCGAGGGAGCAGCTTGAGGGAGTGACCCCACATCTGTAGATCACACTCCGATCCGGCACTTACTTCCAAGTAGTATAGTAGTTTTGCTGAAAGAAGATCGGCTTTTGTGACGTGCTCGTTACGGGGATTGCTGGGGGTTAAGCGCACGGAGTGGAAGCTGTCGCCACCACTTGCCTCTTTCTTCTGCACTTTGACTATAGTTGTGAGTCGGCCCGATGAAAAGGACGACTCTGCCGGCTCCACAGTTCTGGTATCTTGAATGGTGGCGTTGGCATCAAAACTTGCTGGAAACTCTTTCTTGTTGGCAGATGTGGAATGGCAACCGTTAATGACGAACTTGTAGCTCGGGGGCCCAGAACATTTCCTTTCAGCACGTTTACACGCCGAACATGTGGGCCAGGTTTCGTCGCACTATAATGATCCACTCTATGAGTAACATTGCCACATATGGCTGCAGAAATACAATTGCGAATTTCAAGCAGCATGAGATGGGTAGCTAGTGCCACTTACTTTCGTTTTCCTAGCTTTACAGAACGAACACCTGTTACTTTTTGGTATACCAACCATGGTGGCTCTTAACTTGCAGCTATTCGATTAAATGGGTTCTTAGCGAGCCTCAAGTATCATGTAGATTGATTGAACTACCTTCAGTTATGGGCTGGAAATAAAAAGATTTATGACGCCCAAAGCCGCGCTTTAAACAATTGTCCGCTACCATTACGTATGGCAAAGTACCTGGCTTCTAGTGCCGCAGAGCACGTAGCTGATGGCATTGACCTAGCAACCCCATTGAATAGAGTACGAGGTGCTAGTGATTACATTACTAGTTAGAAATTAGCTCATCAGTGTGGCAGGGCAATGAGCCTTACCCCTCCGTGGACCGCAGGGCTTCTAATTAGATGAAGATGCTGCGTGTTAGATAGAAGACAAAGGCGCCGGAATTTACTGCACAAAATGTGAGCGCCATGATGGATGTGCTTGCGCAAAAGTTGGCCGAAAGAGGAAATTGTGGGTTTTCGATGCTGACCAGGGGTATAACAGTGGACAAGGGTCATGAAGTTCATCATCTGGCGTATTGTAACGTATCCCCAAATTGAGCTGACCTCTAAGTCACCTGGAAATCCCCCTCTGGGTCATTCACCACATATTGTTTGGATGGGCGAAATCCCTTGGATTGCTGTTAAGACTGAGCGACATGGCGGTGTGCTCCAAGCACCAGAGGATCGTCACCCCTCGAGGAGACTTGATTCTCACCTAATACGCCTGTACGTTCTCAGCCCTACCTCTGCAACTTTAATATGTCCCAATAACGCCAGTGCGCTGGCAGGGGCTTCAAACATTTTCTATTAGCCTATACGGTGTTCCTTGCTCTCAAAGTGATGTACGGACGAATGATGTCACCTGAATTAGGCGCTTGCAACAAGCATGAGCAGCTTACTCGACCTACAGAGAACTCGTGCGTAAGCGGCACCATCCAATGCTTCAACCCTTGGCTAATGATCTCCGGTTACACAATTATGTACTTTAGCTGAACACACGCACCGCCAGGCAACTGGGTTGACGTTCGTGCGTGATACATGCATGCACAGTCCGCTTGACTTCATACGCTTACTGTAAAAGCACGATGTTTGAAGATACGGGTATGAATTATATATCTTTAGACAGTGGTATCAACCAGTGCCTTTTGCACAGAGAACACTCGGTTGTTTTAATGCTTGCCTTCCTTAATCACGGTGTGATAGTTAATGGATGCTTATAACGTCGATAGGCGAAATGGTGGTAGTCGCTTGTTAACGCCTCTCTTATTTCAAACAAAACGTGAAAGATTTGGTATAATTTCATGCGTCCAGGTAGTTTTCTGCAGCGCTCACCTTTCCGTTAGCCGCCGCCCGGAATTCCGAAACCATAACCCGGATTTCAAGCCAATCAAATCATCCGTGTACTGCGCATTGTCTTGCCCGCTCTTTGTCATCGGAAGCGACCAAGTGTATGGGAGGTGGTCCAATACACGCATGCTCTCTCACCGGCGTGACGTAATCAAGATACCTGGGTAGTCGCTCGCACTTTTCTTGCCTTATTTGGCAACGTTTGTGCAACAGGCGACTTTGACATGGAGTCAATAAATATATGCACGTAATCCTGACCGTTCCAAGGATTTTTGGGGCCTACAGAAACGGCTACCCTGTTTATAGTGTGCTATTCACAATTTTGCCCAATGCCAGTGATGAGACGCATGGACAAGGGAAGAGAAAAACAAACACGCCATCCACGGAGAAAGTTAATAAGATGCCCCGTGAAAATGTTGATTGAAAGAATTCAATTGCGATGTTGCCTGAACAAACACTCATTTTTCTCGCGTGCGCCATCATGCCTGGATGCGGAGTGTGTCGCAAGTCACTATGATATTGAGAAAGGACACCTGAGCTCCCTCGAATGTACATGAGTCGTAGGTGGACGACACCCCACCCAAGACTCCAAAACGACAAACATTCACGTTTGCCCAACGACGAGTAATCTAATTCCCTAGCGCGTGGCTTCGTATATTGCCATGACCTCTGCGAGTCTATCCAAGCTCTCTCGATCGCCGTAGGCGTCAGCCAGGGCTTTTCTTCTGGCGGCTTCGTGCGTGATCGTGTCTTGCGTGGCGGCCCGGTCGTTGAACGCGACGTTGGGCTCGGTTTTACCCTCCAGATATGTTACTATGCCAGTCGCTGCCAAACCTCGTTAGCATAATAAATCTTCATGATTGAACGAGACTAATCACCACTTACCGAGAACTATAGGCAGGAAGAATGTGAGCAAAACTCTTGGGTTTCGCGACGCTGCTGCAGCTTTTGGCAGCCCGCAGTGAATCCCGCTGGGAGCTGGCGAGTAGACCGCTGCAATGGCGGGCCGCGGCTGATGTGTGGAGAAGTTGAGTGCTTCAGGGCTGAATAGAGTCCTGTACCGTCTTGCGTAGTAGGACGAATTGGGCATGATCTTGTATCGGATTGCGTATGTGAGTGTTTGCGTTGGGGTACTTAGTTGGAATAGTGCAATGGTTGCAATGATGGATTGACTTTGCAGAACAGTGGCGTTCACGGATTGTCTTATATGGTGCTAGCTCTACTCTTGACTTGCCTCTCATTTCTGCCGCTCAGGGGCTCATGCACTGAGATCGGGAGTTTTCTTGATTGATTGGAACATTTGCATTGCCGGGGTGGGCTGATGGTAGTTCGACCATCGGCCGATTCCGAGCCTGCGGGGCATACGACCCGTCCCGGCGCCCCAGTTTAACGAGAAAGACCCGCCAAATTTTAGGGAGCAGCCTGGTGCATTTCAGCTCGTTTCGCAACAGCATGACGAAAATCGTCCTATGATCCAGCGACAATCGTAACGATTTTGGTTTTATTTCTGGGATTGAATGCCACCGAGAACAATGCCAAGGCTGCTCTCCAGCATAAATCCTCAAGTCTTTTTCGCTGACCATCCAGCCAGCGCCGGGTTCTCAACGGTCCTCTGGGCACTGGGCATTCAACGAGGAGTTGCTTCCCTAGGTAGTCGCCGGGCTATAATATCGTCGTTCTTGGATGTATACATTAGTCGTAACCTTGCTTTTATACAGACCCATGGATTGTGGTAAGTTTGTTTAACAAGACTGGAGACATCAAATTACCAAGTACAAGAAGCTCATATAGATATCTTTCTCACTTAGTTCATTGCTTGTGCTCCAATATGCGTAAAGTAACCGCAATACCTGGAGTAACCTATCATACCTCCACGCTGGGTATTTGAAATAGTGTAAGACTTGTAAATCTCTTTATCCAAGCTGCTCAAAGCGGTGATGGTGAGCGCGTTGGTCAAGGAAGGAGAATTTGAGTTCCCGATGCGTCCAACCCAAGTTGGGGGCCGTATGCAGAGAGCGAGAAGTTTGAGGGTGTGGCAGGTGATTCACTCCTCATCCTTCAAGTATAATGGTATGTATAGTGCGAAATCAGAAGGGAGTAGGCGCGGGACGCTTTAGTCCCTGACAGGTTTGTCCCTGTAGAGGATCCAACGATCACGACAGGGCTCTCCATATGGCCAGTGCCAGATTACTGGGTCCTCGCACATACTGCGACCAGTGGCGACCTGTCAATGGATAGCTTTGCCCTTCAATCATCCACGCCGGCATATTATCGAGTTCACCTCAGTTTCTTTGCCATAATCGTTGACCTTGCGAGAAGACTCGAATTTGACTATGAGTTGCACCGCGCTTTTGCGTCTATGTTCAGTCAGAGGCTATGTTGAGCACTATATATATCAATGCAATGGGCTTAGGTGGTATGGGTGTGGCGCAGTAGCGTAGTTCTACATGTGGTGGGTGTATCATATAGCTTTATTTTTATGCGCAATCTTTACAGACCTTTTAGACATTGCTTTATCAAAGCCTCAGTAATATCTTGCCCTATGACATCAGTTGGCAGCTGTCTCAATTGATAAATGATAAATCGATGTTATCTTCGTCTCTAGACTCCTTTGGAGTAAGTTTTGACTATTGTATCATAGTACGTGAGTAGCGGTGGACATTGTAACACTTATACAGCGGTAAATTAGAACCGTATGCGCGCATCTAGTCAATTATAAAGTCACAGTACCATTCGCAACTAAAGATGGTAAGGAGGTTCGGAGCCTTCGACTGTAGCATAAACGCTAGAGATCGCGTCTGCGAGCTCAGCGGGGAGAGGGCCGGCCTCGAGTGCATCCAAAGTTTTGTGTAACTGCTCCATCTTGGAAACTCCGAAGATCACCGCATCACCATACTCCCCATCCAGATTGCTATGAAACGCCGTCCATCGCAACGCAGCTGCATGTCCATTGATGCCATGCTTCTCTGAGGCATCCCGTACAATGGCTACCGAGGCCTGAACCGGCGCCTGTCCATACAGGTTCGAGTACAGCTTTCCAACCATATTCTACTACCAATCAGCTTAACCCACAAGTCAGTGGCTAGGGGCCTTACGTCACTCATCCACCGTACTGCGGTGGCAGCATGGTCTGAGAAAAAGCCTCCCGCTGCAGGACTGTTATAAACATTAGTTTTAGTGCGATACTCCACTTCAAAATAAGCCTACCTATATGCGAAAAATGCTATGTTATGTTGGCGTAAGAGAGGAAATAGTTCCTTCTCGTTGCCCCTCACAATCGCGTTGTAATGTCCTTCGTAAACACTAGGTTTGACGTAACCATGCTGCTCGCATATTTCGATAAACTGCTTCACCTCTGCGGCGGCGTAGTTAGAGAGACCAAATTTCTTGAATTCCCCTTGCTTAAAGGCGTCATTCATTGCTTTCGCCGTATCTTCATAGGGCGTCTTGCGATCTGGCACGTGTAGGAACATGGTCTCTACAGCGGAGGTCTTCAAGTCAGCAAGTGACTGTTCAATGCTCAGATGAATCTTGTAGGGCTCGAGGTCTCCAGGAGCGCCACTCAAGACTTTTGTATGGATGTCAAATCGAGAGGCAACCCCAACTTGGCCAAGGCGTTTCTCAGAGGCCCCAGGAGCATTCACAGAGTAATTGCGGGCTGTGTCGATATGAGTATAGCCCCGAGAGTGGAAGGTATCCACAAGGGCCTTGACATCTTCAACCTTATCGAAGTGTACAAGGCCAGGGCCTTTGTTGATATCGCCCACCTAGCATCTGATTAGAAGAAAGTAGTCAAGGTTGGTAGAATGCACATGCCGTGTGGGTACTTAGAATGATTCTCACGGGTGTTTTGGAGTACATGATGGATTTTTAGCTCCCGTGTATATTTGAGGTGCAGAGTTATATTCGTTCGAGTGAGTTGGAATTGAGGGTATCTCACAGATTGGGGCGGCTCTTGCCTTTTTATGAGCACTAGGTAGGAATTGGAGCCACAAACTCGTCCGATCTACCCTGCTGCTTTGAAATCATTCTAAGAATCTGACTCGATTTATCAGAGCCGTCTAGATACCGGTCGCTGGCAGCGTGGAGATACCAGCCACGACGGCCGATCAGTGTGTTAACCCTAGTCGAACTTCCGCAACTTTACCGCAAAAGGCCCGCAACTTGCCCGCCACGACAGAAATCAAGTTCCGAACCGGCATTCAGCGACATGGGATTCTTTATTTGAGCTTTCACCCCCTAGACTGAGCAGAAATAACGAAGATTTACCTTCTGTCTATGTAGACGACAACTTGTAAGCACATGGCAAAAAGATGGACAGCATCTCGCTGGACAAGTCCTGTACATGTGATGAAAGCATCATACACCTGTTATGAGGTGGTTATATTAATACGACTTTCTTTACTTCTCCTATCTTTCCAACATTGCATCTTGTCACTGCCGACTATAAATGTCCAGTACAACTTCGCAAAATCATCGATTTCCTCAGCGGCATACTGCGAAATCAAAGGCTCCGGCTGCAGAGACGGCACTAGAAGCGTGGATTTTGAACAACACAGTTCAAACCATTGCGCTGCTGATTCAGCTTCCCATACTCCACGGCGCGCAGTGAACATAGCAGCCCCAGAGCATTCGGCTGATCCTTTCGTCATAGTCTGGTAAACATTGGCGATAGTATCGATGATGAGGTGAGATCGTCGAACACTTTCAACCAAGATCCATAGCTTCCACATCTCCGAATAAGCGTCATATTCCGTGTCAAATTCAGTTGCCGTCCATCGCAGAGGTCGGAAGCTCGAAGAAATGCCCTTCACTCGATATCGTTTCATCAATTGCCACATCTGATCCATCCACCGGCGAAGGACTGGGAGTTTTTTCTCAGCAGAGGCGCGCCCGCGCACTGAGCCATCAAATAGCAGAATAAACTCATAGATAAACAGAGATTGGACTCGCGCTAGGTGAGCCGGTATGCTTTGTGCACTGCCAGGACTTGGTGGGTTCTGACTGGCGACGAGAGCAGACGCACGATCTTCGGTGATCTGTAGCATTATCTCTTTCACGGCTGATGTCCGACTGGTGTATGCTGCAAGCGTCGTAAAAGCATCTTGGAGACATGTTGGCATGCCATTTTCGTACAGTCGCCGATGAATGAAGCTATTGAATCCATTCTTGACCCACGATTGCAGCATCTCCTCTACGGCATGAATGAGAGGTTCCAGCTGCACATTAGTCACGCAATTTACCTCTTGGTTACACTGCCGTAAGACCCAGGTTTCATCCTCGAGGAACCACGGACAAGGTAAGTCGGAGTTGCTGCCGTCCTCAAAACGAAAACGCCCAGCTGATAAATTGGAATATGGCGTCGGCAGTGTAGGAACGTATGGTAGCACTACATCCAGAAGAGAAGGATCGACGTTGGTCAACTCTAGCGAGCCCCAGTGACCAAACCCAACATTGCTTTGCGGACCATCGTCGTGGGCAAAGTTTAGAATGGCGGCGGGCTCTGCAGGTTGGCTGTGTCGCGGAACAGGAACTCTGTGCCGTCGCTTACGCTGCGGATAGACGCAATCAACGTCCCTGTCTAGGCATCGTCGGCACTCGGGAAGCTGTTTGTCGCATTTGCGCTTGGAATCTGCACAGGCAATGCAAGCCTTCTGTCGGGGAGTTGCGGGCATTGTGCGCAATTTAGAAATGTCGGATGATTTGCGGCCAGACATGGGAGGGAGGTGCTTTGCCGCCAAGCATGTTAGCTATCAACTACTTGGGCTCGGGCCGCTGACAAATCCCAGATTAAATGGCGGCTAGTATTACTCGCATAGGTCAGCTGGGCTTAGGCTTAGCTTCAGTATTAAGCTCTATCTATAACTCACTAATGATTAAGGGGACTTGGAGGATGATCTGCGCGAACGCTACAACCAGCCAATCTGCTATTTCTATGACTGTCCATCATAAGATTGCTCTTCCTTCTGTCGGGTAGTCGTAACGCGGCGTGCGAGCACGCTTCGTCCCGCTACCTGTGCTGGCTTCCTTCCGAGGTAAGAGCGGTGTCCATGCTTGCTGCAAACGCGTCTCCATTGTGGCGCTTGACCGCAGTACACAGTTATCAAGATAGCGCGGGAGCCCAGATGTGTCAATTAATACTACATGCACTCACCCAAAACCCCCCTCTTCTTGGCCAATATCTCTATATCGTCATTTGGACCGTTCAAGTTGTCAGTCGCCGACAAGTTGGCCCATAACAGCTTCTGTTCTGCCTTGAGTGGATATGTCAAGAAGAGGATTTGGGGGAGCGCAGAGCCCGCATTGCTTTTGCAATTCTTATTGACTTCAGCTCACTCTTTTTCTCGTCCGATAGCACACGCAAAAGCTACGGACACCGTGCGAGACTACTACGGTCAGTCGCAGAGAAAACAGGAGATTGTGCTGACATGACCCTATTCTTCTACCAAGAGAAGCGTGAGCTTCACCTCGGACCAGCGGTGAGTGCTCATTTTCCCTGTATCTATCGGCCGAGTCGAACTGTCCAACCAAACTCGCGCATCAATTCCTCCATCAGAAGGCTTGGAGGTTCTGTGTAAAAGGTGACGATGACCTCACTCAGCGAAGAGAGTTGTTTGAGTTGAGAGTCAATTTGTGATAATGCCCTCCGAATGTGGTGCGCACCAGAGCAACCCGACCTGAAAGTCTCGGCACTAGTGTCGTGATGCACATGTGTTTCTAACTGCTTGAGTTGGGTGCACCTATCTTTCAGGAGCATCAATGTGGCCAAACTATCCTCCCTTAGCACAAAATTTCCTTCTAGATCTCCGGCGACCTCCACGACCGGGAAGTTTATACTCAGATAACCTAGTAGCCCAGCATTTCGACGGCCGATTAAGCCTAGAAATGATCGAATGAGCTCGACTTGGTGTCGCGCATTGTCCAGGAAGATGAAATGATTGAGACCATACAGCACAGCAGCAGCCTCCGCGTGTATCTGGCGATTGGTGCAGATAATTGCTAGAGCCTGGAACGGCTTCCCGGGCGCGAACATTTCCACCGATCGAGGGTCTCTGTTGTCTAGAAACAGGAAAAGAGGCTGTCGTGCCACTAGAAGTCTCTGATACAGATCGTGGCGGATTTCCCTTGGAATGCTGAGGAGGTTTGCGAATAGGGGCCTGTGCCGCGGGCCAGTCTTCTCAACAGATGGAGGCGTTCCAGCCCCAGGGCCTCCATCCCCAAAACCGCCGCACAGTCCGTCCATTTACAACGCAGGCAGGGGTTGCACAAAGCGGTGGTTGGTAGTGTAAGTTGTGCACTGGTTCAGGCTGGTCAAGGCAACGGTGTCTGGTCCTGGGAGCGCTTGACCATGAGGCGTGGGCATTCTTATGTACGCGCAGAAACAGATGGCGCAGCAGCGGGGAGCTCACGCGGGACCTATTCCATGGCTCCCTGTTTTCAAGGATACAGAGGTATCAGATACGCAAGGGTGGAGGGGGGTGGAGCCTGTGTTTTGCGTAGCGTCTCTTTGTCATATTTTCCATCCTCAAGTTGGCGCACGCTTCCATGTCATGTCACCCAGGTTGATTCTCTAATCCGCAGGGGGAAGCCAGAGGTTAAGGCTACGGAAAGAGTTGAGACTCCATAACATGAATGTAAATAAGCCGGTAGACCAAGAATTTTGGCCCTAAGCACGAAAATAGAGGGCGAGGAGGAAATTCCACGAGCCTCGGTGCGTAACATGCAGGTGGATTCCCCGCCCTTGCCGCCGGCCTCGGGGTGTTGAGGCTCGGCCCGATTCGGCAGCACCCGCCGACCAGTAGACCCTTCCTCCCGTGATTTGTGCTTCTGCTTGTGGCCGAGTGACTGCGTAAGTAGGAGCTCAACTGCGTCCTCAAAACTTGGGGGGTTGTCAGCCCTACGGATTCACGAACCCGGCGAATCCGGAAATCACCGCGACTTTTGCTGAAGGACTCGCCGGAGGTCTGGTCCAGCTGAAGTCATGACTCTTGGCCCTGATGGCACTTGCCGAGCGCGGCCTACCGCGAGGCCGTGGGCACTTTCGGCAAGGACGTTGATGTCGCCTTGTCGAAGACGGAAATGATGCGCACCTCTTTGGCCAGATCGAATCGACTCCTAGATAATCAACTCAGCAACCGCTGTTTTGGAGAGGGTGTCAAGCCTCTGCATTCTTCTCCAAGCCCCTCTGAAGAACGTTCAAGTTGGCCGTATGTTGCCGAGTATCGCTGTGGTGAAACTTTCAAACAATTTCGCGCACTGCGGCGAGTTCATTCAATTACAGTGTGGTATAAGCCAGATTCAAACCCACAGTGTGGCACATCTTCTCATCGCAGTATAACCTGTAGGATGGACGACCTACCGAACTCGTTCCGCTCCACACCCTGTAATGTATCAGTCGCCTAGGCGAATATAACCAACGCCTTGACCTGTGTGATAGCACAGGCTAACTCAAGACATTCAGAGCACCAGCCCTAAGTTAGTCGCAGTGCACACGAATTCCAGGGAACAGTCCGCATTTGGTGTAGTACCTAATCCTCGATGGAACTGCGGTAGTGAACTCGGTTTTCCTGCCGTTTTTTCCATTGTTCGCCAAAGAGGGCCCAAGGTTGCTGGTCCTTTGCGAAGTGAAGTGAATCAAGTGGGCGGTTTGCAAGTATTGCTTGGTAACCTGCAGCGAATGATGACCACTCTGAATTTCACGCAGAATGGGAGTGCGCGTGAACGGCAGTCGATAGGTACAGGTGGCTTCATAGCCCTGGTAGATATTAAAAAAGAAAAGGTTTTATTTCTCCCCTGGGCCACTCCAATCTCATGGATCAGCTGCTAGCGCACATCTGGTTCATTGCATACTGCCGCTATGCCCCCTTCCCCAATCCAGGACAGTCGATATTTATCGATCCTAGCTTACTAAAAGGCGGATTCCGTGGGGGCCAAGATGTCGTCTGGCAGGCGGGGTTAAGAGGGGAGAGGATTGCTGCAAGAACAAGATGTTCTTCCCCAAAGCATTTTTATGCAGACAGTATAGAAATCTGGTCCGGATTTACTGATTCAATATCCAAAGGTTCATCAAGTCAGACCCGAGTATTGGCAAAATCCCTGTCTTATACAAGTGATTTTGTGTACGGAAGATAGAAACTGCCGGATACCCCGGAGAACACGTAATGGTGCAAGGAATGTGCACCAACAACATGACCAAAACAGACCGACAGAAAACGGTGGCTTGTGGCCGCTGCCGTGGCCAAAAACTCAGGTGCACCTGGGAGGTGAAGGAGCCGCAATGTCGACGTTGTCAGAGGGCAAATGCCATTTGCACCATTCCCAAGTCGCGACCGATGGGTCGACCACCACGAGATGATCGCGGCGCGAGCAGTTATAGTAACGAGCATAACGAAATCGCGCACTGTCACAGTGAGGGGATTATCAACAATAAAGTGGCTAGCAATGAAGACACATTGATGTCTTCCATGACCGACTCTTTGGACTTTCTTCAATGGTAACCAAGATAGCCACTCCCCGTCTTGCGTAATACTGACTATGAGATAGGTTTCCTGATCCTGACGGTCTAAGTTTGTTGGATTATGGTGGCCCTGCGTCGATGGCCCAGAGCGTATCTAATTCCAATTCAAAAGACAATGGCGAGCAGTCGTCCAGACCGAATGATGAACTATTAGCCTCTGCAATGGGGACTGCAGCAGGGCAGATGGACTTAAATCACGATGAACAAGACGACGACCGGTATGACCCGGAGGGAGAACAGGGCTATGCCAAACTACTGGCACAGCTATGCCAATTGAACGTTACGCTGTTCCAACACCCTATGCACACCAACAATGGTGAAGTACTACCTTGCATGATAGCCGGCACGGCTGGCTGCCGCCAGTCACCAGGAGTAACCCAATCGGACAACGTCGCGTCACAAGACATGAGCCTGTCCGATTTGCGCATCGGCAATCTCCTAGAATTGACAAATGAGCTTAGGAAGATCGTCACACGCATCCGAGTGCTAAAATCCGGAACATTCCAAGACGCACATGGCCTTGAACGATCAACGGCTCTGGTGGTTCTGAGTTGCT
Source organism: Neoarthrinium moseri (assembly GCF_022829205.1). NCBI lineage: Eukaryota > Fungi > Ascomycota > Sordariomycetes > Amphisphaeriales > Apiosporaceae > Neoarthrinium > Neoarthrinium moseri. The sequence goes on along the minus strand of NW_026055169.1, from coordinate 76,412 downwards.
ATACTAGATTGGATATCCTGTACTCTCGCACACTGGAGATTCTAGTAAAAGGTTGCAATGGTGGCCAAACGCTGAAGGACGTTCACCTGCTCATGCCTGGACTGACTATCGATGGTTTTTCTTTGAGCGGATGTCATGATTTACAGCTCAGCTTCCTGGTTCATCTTTTCGAAAAGGCGCACGCCCGAATTCGCACATGTATTGGAAGTTGCAGCCAGGCGCTTCTCAGTAAATAAGCTGAAGGATCACATTTTCCAGCCTTTGCACACTTTCTTCTTTACAATCCTCTTGATTCATGTTCCGCAGTTGCTTGATGGTTTTGATTCGATAGAACTGCCGCTTTACTATTGTACAACCAGAGGAAAGAAACGACCACATCCCATATCATCAAGAAATTTCGGAGGATCTTCTTCTAGACATAGGTTTGGTAGGCTAAAAGGTGTTACCTGTTGGCTGTTTATTGCATGGAGCTAGGCGCTACTATGGTTGGAAACAATTCAATCGATAAGATGTAGACGGTTATCTTGCGCATTTTCCCACTTCCCCGTCCGGTCTAGCCCCATTCTCTGGAACAGATGCTTTAAAAAAACGACTGTTCCACCTTTGTGAACGAAAACGGGACAAAAGTATGCTAAAGCTTTATATGCAGATATGGAAGACTCGGAGGTACACATGGGGTGCCTTAGAGATAAGTTTCCAGGCAGGCAGCCACTGACTTTACTTTTCTCCAGTATTACTTGTAAATGGCCTGTTTCTTGATAACTCGTCTCATGGACTGGGTCCTACCGACTTCGCTCCCCACGTTGACGTGTTTTGCGTACTTGAAGGGGCGACGCACAGGGTTTCCCGCCCCTGGATAGACAAAAAGGGGAAGCCGACTTTGGAACTAGCCATTGCTGCACGAGATATAACTCGGTAACTAATTATGTGCGGCTTACATCCGCGCAGGCGCTTGCAGCCAAAACGCAAGTTACCGAATGTGGCCGAATGTGACCGCGAATGTGACCGAAGTACATGTTATATATCGAGTTGAAACCCTCCAACGTGAAGAGTTTCGTACATGCAATCGAGAAGGTAATTACTATAGACATCCATTTCCTACCTCCTATGCCTACTTAAAATCCAATCCTCACGCTTATCCTTCAGCCGCGCAAACCATCAACTTGGAGATGACAGAAGCCAATACATCGCCTGGCACTCCGGATGTGGCAGAGGACAGCAATGGAGGCACCACAGTGCATGCAGAAGACGGTTCAACAAATGTCAGGCACTCGACTCGATTCTGGGCCGTTGTCTGTTCCTTGTCATTCACAGCCCTGTGTTCCTCCATCGAGGGCACAATTATCACCAGCGCCCTGCCTACGATCACGAAGGATCTCGGCGGCGGCAATGATTTTCTGTGGGTCCCGAACGGCTACTTCCTGGCCACCATCGTGATGCTGCCGCTCATGGCCCAAGCCAGCAATGTGTTTGGTCGACGGTGGCTCACACTAATGGCCGTTGCACTGTTTACCCTGGGTAGCGGAATTTGCGGTGGCGCATACTCGCAGGCCATGCTCGTCGGCGGACGCGTGATGTAAGTCTTCTATCTTATCTGTAATCCTCTTTCTGTGATGTAGTGTATTACTGCTGAAATTTGAACGACAATCAGCCAAGGGCTTGGTGGCGGGGGCACGGGTCTTATGATTAATGTTGTCCTCACTGACCTGGTACCGCTCCGCGAGCGAGGAAAGTACATGGCTATCGTGCAGGTGGTGTCTGCCGTTGGCGCGGCCTTGGGTCCTTTCCTCGGCGGCCTTCTTACGGAGCGAAGCACCTGGCGTTGGGTATTTTACATCAATGTACCTATAGGCGGGTGTAAGTCGTTGCCGTATTAAACCCTTTCTCAAGTAGGATCAAAAGCATTAACCGATGTGTAAACCAGGCTCCCTAGCTGGCCTCTTCTTCTTGCTGCGCGTGGCACAGCCGCCAGTGAAGAGCTGGAAAGAATCACTTGCCCGCATCGACTTTTTCGGCAACGCCATGTTCATGGCCTCGACTGTCTCGGTCCTCATTGGCGTCACTTGGGGTGGCGCCGTTTACGAGTGGCGCTCATATCAGGTGCTTGTTCCGCTACTGCTTGGGTTCTGTGGCTATGGGCTATTTCTAGTCTATGAGTGGACCGTCGCCAGGCATCCCTCACTGCCCCGAGCCGTCATCATGGAACGCACGTCGGCCACTGTACTTGCCGTCACATTCATTACAACACTTTGCACATACTGGGCCTTCTACTTTATGCCCATATATTTCCAGGGGGTCTTGAGGAAATCTGCATTTTGGTCCGGCGTGGACGCACTCCCCCTCTTCGCTGGGCGATCATCGGCGGTACCGTTCTCTCTAAATGGGGCCGCTACAAACCACTTCATCTCCTGGGAATGGCCATCCTGACCCTGTCTTTCGGGCTTTTCAGCCTCCTCGACCGGAATTCGAGCACGGCCGCGTGGGCCTGTTTCCAACTCCTATGTGCTATTGGCTCCGGCCTGATGATCGCCATCCTCCTCCCAGCAATGCAAGCGCCGTTGGACGAGGATCTCGTCGCCCGTTCCACTGGCGTCTGGGCTTTCGTTAGGGGGTTCTCCAGCGTCTGGGCCGTGACCATCCCAGCGGCCATCTTCGCCAATGAGTGCCACCTCAAGTCCAGTACCTTGACCGATCAGAGTCTGGCCCCATATCTGGAGGGTGGCAAAGCATACCAGTATGCTACCCAGAGCTTCCTGGACGGCATTGAGGACCCAGGGTCCCGGGATGAGATAATCAACATATTCAGCTCTGTGAGTTTAACGCCACTTGCCGCATGTTCAAATACGTTTGCTCATCAGTATAGTCGATACGCACTGTTTGGTACGCTGGCACTGCCTTTGCCGGCCTGGGCTGGCTCTTGGTCTGGCTCGAGAAGGAGGTCGCTCTTCGGTCCAAACTGAACACCAAGTACGGATTAGAGGAAAAGACGACGGTAACGAAGCACGTGGAGGCTGAGGAGGGTACCACATCTGGTGCCCAGACCAAAGAAAGCGTCGACCCCAGCTGAGTCGCTACAAGACAGTTTTACCTGTTGCAGGTATGCATTGATTGGCAGCAGCCCTCCCGATGTTCTTATAAGCGAAGAAAGTAAACGCGTGCGTAGTGTTTATTGTGGTAGCTCTGAGAAATAAGAGAAATGTTGTGGGGGGAGAAGGGAGAGAGATCCACCGAATCCGAAGTTTATGTAGGCAACCGTCTCTTGCTGGGAACGCGGCAGACAAGACTGCTGTCGTTTTGATAGAATTGCGACAAACGCCAGTAAGACGATAGATGACTTCCGCATCTACAAGTCCAGCTTAGGAATGATGACTGGCTGGGCAACGTTTCAGAGTGTGCACGCTTGCTTTCTTCGCACAATCCCACCAAGCGCCAAGTGTTATAGAACATAAAAAAGTATATCTCATTCGAATTCTAGTTTCCCGATTGCGAGCCCACCGAGGCTAATGACCCTTGCTTTCTTTTGGGTCGTCGTCTTGGTTGATGAAACAACGTCCAGCCCCATGCTGTGGCCGATTACGCCTTGTATCTCGGATCTGCCTCGGATGACGAGCACCGACATGAAAAGCGGAATCATGTGGTACAATGGACTGTCCTGAACTGCCCGGCGCTGACCGTGCGTATGCCTCTCGGTTCCTAAATACACAAATGGGGGATTTTTGGTTGATTCCATCCGTACAATTCTATCTGTTATTATACGTGGTTCAGTACGCCGTAACGCCTGATGAAAGCTACCCTATTAGTACACCGCCTGCCCCATGTATTCCCCTTATAGCAGCAGCTCCAATGGGTTCTCGATCACCTTCTTGAAGGCCTTGACCCACTCGGCACCGACAGCACCGTCCACGACCTTGTGGTCGAAGCTTCCAGTAATGGTAATCTGGTCGTCCCACTCGATCGAAGCACCGTCCTCGGAGGGGATGGCGACCTTTCTGGTGGTGCCGACGGCAACGATGGCAGCCTGCGGGGGGTTGATGACGGCAGTGAAGTTGTCGACGGCGTCGTTCATGCCCATGTTGGAGATGGAGATGGTACCGCCCTGGTACTCCTCGGGCTTGAGCTTGCCGTCGCGGGCGCGCTTGGCCAGCTCCTTGACCTTGTTGGAGATGGACTCGAGACCACGGCCCTCGACACCGGTGACGATGGGGGTGATCAGACCGGTGGGGGTAGAGACGGCGACCGAGACGTCGACGCTGTTGAACTGGCGGATGGACTCACCCTGCCAAGAAGAGTTGGCAGCGGGGACCTTCTTGGAGGCAACGCCGATGGCCTTGATGAGGAAATCGTTGACGGACAGCTTGTACTTGCCGTCGGCCGAGGCGTTGAGGGCCTGGCGCAGCTTCAGGAGCTTGGTGACGGAGATCTTGCTGCTGACGAAGAAGTGGGGGTTGTTCTGGGTCGACTCTTGCAGGCGCTTGGCGATGGTCTTGCGCATGTTGGTGAGAGGGATATCCTCGTACGAGGCAGCGGCGGTGGCGGCGGTGGCCGAGGCGCCACCGACGGCGGCCTTCTTGACGTCCTCCTCGGTGATCTTGCCGCCCTTGCCAGAGCCCTTGAGGCCGGACAGGGGGACGCCCTTCTCGCGGGCCAATCGCTTGGCAGCGGCGGAGATGTTGGGCTCACGGTCGAGGGCGGTCTCGAGCTTCTGGCCGGACGAGGCGAACTCCTCGGCGGCGGGCTCAGGGGCCGGGGTCGGGGCGGACGAGGACTCTGAGGACTCGGACTTCTTCTCCTCCTTGGGGGCGGGCTTGGATTCACCACCGGCGTCGTCGATGCTGAAGGACTCGAAGGCGGAGACATCGGCACCCTCCTCGACGAGGACGGCGATGGGCTGTCGTACTTGTTAGCTCTCTGTGCACGGGGGTGGGCTTGAGTTGTGTGACGGTCCTGGACATGGACCACACGCGACGGAGCAACAAGGGGGCACTACATACGCTGCCGACAGAGACATCCTTGGCGCCGCTCTCCTTCAGGATCTTGGCAATGGTGCCCTCCTCCTGGAACTCGAAGTCCATCTGGGCCTTGTCGGTCTCGATCTCGACAAGGACATCACCCGGGGCGACGGCGTCACCGGCCTTCTTCTGCCAGGAGCCAATGTTTCCGGCCGTCATGGTGGGCGACAGGGCGGGCATCTTGATGACGGTGTGCGGCGGGAACGAGGCGTACCATCTTGCCAATTGGGGCGACAGTGTGTATCTGAGGGCGGTGGCCGAGGCCGTCTGCTGAAGGGCTCGCCTTCTGAGCACGGCGCTGAACATTGTGGCGGCGTGTGGTGGTTGGAACCGAACCTTTGGGGGGGGGGGGGAAGAGGGATGAGGAGGACTTTCAAAAAAAAAAAATGTCTCGTGTCCGGAGCTGCGACGTCGAGTGCAAGGGGAAACGGACGACACGACACGACACGACTCGGCTCGGGCAGACGAGGACTTGGGATGGCCTCAGCAGCTGGCAGAGGGACGGACAGAAAGGGAGGCGGAGGGGAAGGAGGAGGAGGAGAGTGGGAGAGTGGAAGAGTGCAGCTGGTGTCGAGGGCGACGATAATGGGGTGAGGCGTAAAAAGGCGAGATATTTTCGTTTCGTTCCAATTCAGCAAAAGCCAACTAAACTGCTGGCCGGGCAATTTTTCCAGTTCGTTGGGAAGCTCCGACAGCGAAACAGGCGAAAGCTTGAGGAGCCCAGAGGAGCCCAGAGGAGCCCGGCACCACTTTTAGCGCTGCATTACACCGAGACCATGCCCCAACCGGCCTAGCGACCCTGAGCGACCTTTGGCGACCTAGCGGATCCTGGGCGCCCCCCGTCCTGGCCCGGGGGCCTGCCCGTCCACGTCCCTCCTCTCCCAGGTCCCCTGGGCCAAAGCTGGCTGTTTGGCTGCTGCTCTCTGCGCTCTGGCGATGGCCGGGTTGGCGCCCCCCAAAGGCCCCAAGGGTTCAAATCTTTTTCTCGCGACCAGGACCTGGCTCCCCCCAAGCAAATTCCGCGATCGGCCTCTGATTGGCTCAATTGGGGCCTCCCGGTCAGCCCTGAAGCCGGGACGCGGGAGGTTTTCGCTCAAACCAACGCCCTCCTGCCCTTGGTGATAAATCAACCTTGATAAGAAACGCCAGAGCAGCCAGCCAACGCCGGCCATTAGCCCGGGCTGCAGAAAGATGTATACATGCTGTCTGTAGCTTATATGACGTGTCCTCTGGCTTGCCATCGGCCTGCGGAAACTGGTCTTGTCCCTTCTTCACATTATAAATTTCCGAGTTACCTTGCCTTTAGCGATTTCCGTTGCCCAAGTTACCTACCTACCTACACCTGGGCAGTAGATAGGTACTTAAGTACTCCGTACTGGAAAGGTTAACTTGTGTCCAGTCCAGTGTATGTAAGCTGTTGTTGGGGCGGCGTCAACGGGCTGCTCTCTGGAGCTATCGGAGGTAACTTGTCCACAGGCTAGGGGTGGCCCCCTGAACCACCAAGTTCATGCCGCAGAGCACTGCTGTTGCTTGCCTTCCAGCCTCCTAGTCGGGCCAGGTTGCCAATCGTCCTGATAGCCCCAATGGAATGCGTTCGGCCTGTTTACTCATGCCCCTCTCGCGCTGTGAAGCTTGTATAGACGGACCATCATCATCGTCATTCGCTACCTAGGTAGCTATACTGATTCCCTCCACCCCGAAAGAAAGGGGTTGCGCAGATTACGCTGCACGCACACACACACGAGTTGTCCCCGACGATAGATGAACGGTGGAGCTGGATGCGAACCTGCAATTGGCCCACCACAAAGGTGGGGAGCTTCCTTTATTCTAGTCCCAAATCGATAGAAACCGTCGAATAGATCCATGGATCAAGGCCCGGATAAGATGTAGCTGCATATATATATATATATATATCGAGCAGTTCGCTGCAGCGGACCTTCCTACTACTCCAGGTTGGAGCACAATAGCTATGCATCCGAGCGAATAATAGCTTGCATGGAACAACCGGAACAGCTGCTTCCCATGCAATATGAGATCTGACGGAACAGACACCCACTTACACTCGAGCCCCGTGTCGTGACCACAGCCAAGATTCGACATGGCGCGCATGGTTCACCACCTGAGGTACTATCTCGCGCCCGTTCATCCATCCCAAGCTCTCCAGGTCGTGCGCATAGAACTCAAAACCCTGGGTGCATGGCACGTAACATGACATAACATGACAAGGATTGATTAAAAAAAAAAAAGGTAAGTTGGCGTGTGCCGTCAATGATGCAGACGCACCTATTTGACTGCCCGCTGCAAGGGGTGGCTTTTTGCCATGGGTAGTGGATTCCTATGAGTGCCCAAGGTTCAAACCAACCTACATGGCTGCATGCGTTCATTCATGTTGCATGTTAATAGTCACCTATGTAGGTAAGTACATGACCTGGTTCTCACAGTCTTCTGCTCTGCTCTGCTGTGTAAGAGGAGCAACTGTGTAAATTGCCCAGTCTTGCCCAGGGGAAGTGATGAGATGAGTTCGATATTCGGGTCTCCCTTAGTAATTGGGGGCCCACTTTTACACATGTCAACGTGGTGCTTCCAAAAGTTCCCAGCCTTATTCCGTCCAGTCCACGGGTACACACACCTACAGGCGATCCCCCGGAACGGAACGTCTACTGCAGACCGGCAAGGCCAGATTCCCCGTCACGGTGCACATAGACCCAGCTGCCCGGATTCAGGGACCACCACCATCACCACCGCCCGTCGCTCCGTCACTCCGTCACCTGCCGCCCTATCGTGACTGAGCCCACGTCCAGTCCATCACACAGGCACGCTCGAGACCAAACCCCCGACCCACGGACCAGACTCCCATCCTCATCCCCATCACGTCTGACCCGGCTCGACCCTGCCTCCCTCCCCCTAGTCCACGAGCCCTCCCGAATGGCCGACCGCCGCTCGCGGCCACGATGAGCTCTCTTGTCTTCGTCGTGTCCTCGCTGGAGGCCATCCACGCCTCCAAGGATGCCCAGCGGAATAAGCAGCTGGTCGATCTGACCGACAAGGCCCTCGCCGCCATCAAGGACGCCCAGGCCCAGTCGCAGCTGCCCGACCCCGACGTCGTCTTCGCCCCGCTGCAGCTGGCCACAAAGACCGGCAGCGCCCAGCTCATCAACATCGCCCTCGACTGCATTGGCAAGCTCATCTCCTCCTCCTACTTCTCCGCCCCCGCCGGCACCGGCCCGACCCAGGACGATGGCACCGAGCGCGCCCCCCTGATCGACCGCGCCATCGACACCATCTGCGACTGCTTCCAGGGCGAGACCACCGTCGTCGATGTCCAGAGACACATCGTCCAGGCCCTGCTGGCCGCCGTGCTCAATGACAAGATTGTCGTCCACGGCGCCGGCCTGCTCAAGGCTGTGCGCCAGGTCTACAATGTCTTCCTGCTCTCCCGGAGCACCGACACCCAGCAGGCCGCCCAGGGCACCTTGACCCAGATGGTCGGCATGGTCTTTGAGCGCGTCAAGGCGAGGCTGCACATGAAGGAGGCCCGCATGAACCTCGGCAAGCTGAAGCACAGCTCGAGCAACGTCACCTTTGACGGGCCGGAATCTACCAACGGCAACAGAGACGCCAACGGCCACCCGGCCGACCCCGAAGCGGACGTAGACGCCGACGGAGAAGCCGACGGCGATGAAGACGATGATGCCACATCGGCGGCGCCCACGTCCGACGCCACCCCTTCCGAACCCGCCAACGACGACGGGGCCGCCGGCAAGCTCACGTTGAAGGACCTGGAGCACAGGAAGAGCTTCGACGATTCGAATCTCGGCGACGGGCCGACCATGGTCACCCAACTGAAGCCCAAGAAGACGGCGAGGAGTGTTTCCGAGCACACCGTGGGCGAGAGTGTCCAAGAAGACTCCCCCGAGTCGCTGGATGCCGAGGATGAGGTCTATATACGGGACGCCTACCTGGTCTTCCGCTCCTTCTGCAACCTCTCAACCAAGATCCTTCCTCCGGACCAATTATATGATCTGCGCGGTCAGCCGATGCGCTCCAAGCTCATCTCCCTCCACCTTATCCGTACCCTTCTCAACAACCACATTCACGTCTTTACTTCGCCCCTTTGTACTATTACCAATGCCAAGACCAGCGAGTCTACCAATTTCCTTCAGGCCATCAAGTATTACCTGTGTTTGAGTATCACGAGAAATGGCGCAAGCTCCGTCGACCGCGTCTTTGACGTCTGCTGCGAGATTTTCTGGCTCATGATGAAGTTCATGCGGGCCCCTTTCAAGGTAAGAGCAGATCCATCTCTTGCCTCAAATCCAAGAATTTCGTGTTGATTGTAATGTGCTTGTGTAGAAAGAAATCGAGGTCTTTCTCAATGAGATCTACCTGGCCTTGTTGGCGCGCCGCAGCGCGCCGCTGAACCAGAAGCTGTACTTTATTTCCATCCTGAACCGCCTGTGCAGTGACCCGAGAGGTCTGGTGGAAACTTACCTGAACTACGACTGCGACAGAACTGTCGTCAATAACCTCTTCCAAACTATTATAGAAGATCTCTCCAAGTTTGCCGTTGCCCCAGTTGCGGTCACCCCTGCCCAGGAGCAGCTATACGAGGAGAAGATGGCCAATCCCAATCACGGATCTGAATGGCAGCTGAAGGGCATGCTACCTCCACCACTGACTGTTGTACATATTGTACCTCCGAGCGAGCCTGAGCCCGAGGTGCCCAAGGAATACGCTCTGAAGAGGACCGCACTCGAATCATTGGTCGACGCGCTCCGGTCTTTGGTCAATTGGTCCATGGTTGGCCGTCCGGATATGGGCGGCGGCGCTGCCAGTGGTGATAACAGGGGTTCGACCGACGACATTCGCGAGTCCATTGACCCATCCGTCAGTGACAGTGTATCTCGCATGGAGACTCCTCTACCTCCTTCAACGCCGGTGATGGAGGATGATCCGGCTCAGTTGGAGAAGGAAAAGGCCAGGAAGACTGCCATGTCGAAGTGCATACGGCTGTTCAACGAAAAGCCGAAGAAGGGCATCAAGCTCGCGCTGCAAGAAGGGTTCATCCCTAGCGACAGTCCAGAAGATATCGCTAGATTTCTGCTGTCGCACGAGCAGCTTGACAAGGCCCAAATCGGCGAATACTTGGGTGAGGGAGATGCGAAGAACATCGAAATCATGCACGCATTCGTTGACACCATGGACTTTGCCAAACGGCGGTTTGTCGACTCTCTGCGTCAGTTTCTGCAGTCTTTCAGACTTCCCGGTGAGGCCCAGAAGATCGATCGTTTCATGCTCAAGTTTGCGAACCGCTACGTCATGGGCAATCCCAATGCCTTTGCCAACGCTGATACTGCTTATGTGCTATCCTATTCCGTCATCTTGCTCAATACGGATTTGCACAGTGTCAAGATGAAAGGCAAGCGTATGTCCAAGGAAGACTTCATCAAAAACAACAGAGGCATCAACGACAACGCTGATTTGCCGGATGACTATCTGACTGGCATCTATGACGAGATCGCCGGCAATGAGATTGTCCTGAAGAGTGAACGAGAAGCTGCTGCTGCTGCGGGAGCTCTGCCGTCCGCCACCTCAAGCGGATTCGCCGCTGGCCTGGGGCAAGCCCTGTCCAACGTTGGGCGCGACTTGCAGCGAGAGGCGTATGTCCAACAATCCGAAGAGATTGCCTTGCGGTCCGAGCAACTCTTCAAGACTCTCTTCAAGAACCAACGGCGGAGTGCTGCAAAGGCCGGCATCAAATTCATTCCGGCTACTTCATTTAGACATGTTGGTCCAATGTTTGACGTGATCTGGATGTCCATTTTCTCCTCGTTGTCAAACCAAATGCAGAAAGCTCACAACATTGAGGTTCACCGGTTATGCCTCGAAGGCATGAAGCAGGCCATCAAGATTGCGTGCCTCTTCGACCTCTCCACACCTCGCGAGGCATTCATGACTGCTGTCAAGAATGCCACCAATCTCAACAATCCCCAGGAAATCCTTGCCAAGAATGTTGAGGCGCTGAGGGTGATTCTGGACCTTGGCCAAACAGAGGGCAACTATTTGAGAGAATCGTGGAAGGACGTGTTGATGTGTATCAGCCAACTGGATCGTTTGCAGTTAATATCTGGAGGCGTCGACGAGGGAGCAGTCCCCGACGTATCCAAGGCCCGCTTTATGCCACCCCAGAGGACCGACTCGCAGGACCCGAAGAAATCGGCTGCATCATCCCGACGACGCAACCGATCAAACGCAGGCAACAGGGGCTTTTCCGTTGAGATTGCCCTGGAAAGCAGATCCGATGAAGTCATCAAGGGTGTGGACCGGATTTTCAGCAACACTGCCCGCCTGAACGGAGAATCCATTGTGCATTTCGCCAAGGCCTTGACCGAGGTCAGTTGGGACGAGATCAAGGTCTCAGGATCCAACGAGTCTCCCCGGACATACAGCTTGCAAAAGATCGTGGAAATCAGCTACTACAACATGACCCGTGTACGTTTCGAGTGGACCAACATCTGGGCCGTGCTGGGAGACCACTTCAACAAGGTCGGTTGCCACAACAACACCGCCATTGTGTACTTTGCTCTAGATTCCTTACGACAATTATCTATGCGCTTCATGGAGATCGAGGAATTGCCCGGTTTCAAGTTTCAAAAGGACTTCTTGAAACCCTTCGAGCATGTCATCGCAAACTCCAACAACCTCACCGTCAAGGATATGGCACTTCGGTGTCTGATTCAGATGATCCAGGCGCGGGGTGAAAACATTCGGTCTGGTTGGAGAACCATGTTTGGCGTCTTCACGGTTGCGGCCCGTGATCCGCATGAGTCCATTGTGGCTTTGGCTTACGAGAACGTGACCCTTATATTCAGGACGCGGTTTGGCGTGGTGATTTCGCAAGGTGCATTCACAGATCTGATTGTGTGCCTCACCGAGTTCTCGAAAAACATCAAATTCCAGAAGAAGAGCTTGCAGGCAATGGAGACTTTGAAATCCATTATTCCTCGCATGCTGAAGACGCCTGAGTGCCCGCTGTCGGAGAAGTACAACCAAGCAGGGTCAGCAAACGCCAATGCACTGAAATCACCAGACGTGCTCAATAGGAAACAGAGCGGAACGTCGGTGGAAGAAGGCTTCTGGTTCCCTATCCTGTTTGCCTTCCACGATGTCTTGATGACTGGCGAAGACCTCGAAGTGCGTTCAAATGCATTGAACTACTTCTTTGAGGCTCTTCTAAAGTATGGCGGCGACTTCCCTCCTGACTTCTGGGATATCCTTTGGCGACAACAGCTCTATCCCATCTTCATGGTTCTCAGATCACGTCCGGAATTGTCGAATGCTCTGAACACGGAGGAACTGTCCGTATGGCTGTCGACAACCATGATACAGGCTTTGCGTAACATGATTGTATTGTTCACGCATTATTTCGACTCGCTGGAGTACATGCTTGATCGCTTCCTCGAATTGCTGGCCCTTTGTATCTGTCAAGAAAATGACACTATCGCAAGGATCGGTAGCAACTGTCTGCAGCAACTGATCCTGCAAAACGTGACCAAGTTTGACGGGGAGCATTGGTCCAAGATAGTCGGTGCCTTTTGCGAGCTGTTCGAGAGAACTACTGCCTACCAACTCTTTTCGGCCACAACTATCAACGCCCCGACCTTGTCCCCTCCACCGAACGGTTTGGGTTTCGAGGTGCCGCTCACTCCAACGGAGGCAACGGCGGATGAGAAGTCGCTCAAGATGAACGGCGCCGAAAAGAACGGTCTCCAGTCTGACGCGGAATCCATACCGCCAACGCCCGTCCAGGACGACGAATCGCTTCGCACACCGACTGCCGCTTCGAGTGGGACTGCACCGCTCGAGGACTACAAGCCATCCTCCACTTTACAGCAGCAGCCCGTCGTCGTGACAGCTGCCCGCCGGCGCTTCTTCAACCGCATCATTTCACGCTGTGTTCTTCAGCTCCTGATGATTGAGACGGTCAATGAGCTCTTTTCCAATAATGATGTCTACGCGCAGATCCCATCAATGGAGCTTTTGAGACTCATGGCGTTGCTCAAGAAGTCGTTCCTGTTCGCACGCCGTTTCAACAATGACAAGGAGCTCCGCATGCGTCTCTGGCGCGAAGGTTTCATGAAACAGCCACCGAACCTGCTGAAGCAGGAAAGCGGTGCCGCCGCGACCTACATCCAGATCCTCTTCCGTATGTTCGCCGACACATCACCGTCAAGGGCGGAGAGCCGGCCCGAGGTGGAGAAGGCTCTCCTCCCACTGTGCAAGGACGTCATCAAGGGCTACATTGCCCTGGAAGAGGATTCTCAGCAGCGTAACATTGTGGCTTGGAGACCCGTGGTTGTCGACGTGCTCGAGGGCTACTCGACCTGGCCAGAGAAGGAGTTCGAGGAGCACGTCCATGCATTCTACCCGCTCGTCGTCGAACTCCTCGCTAAGGAGGTCAGCGCCGATCTGCGGGCCGCGCTGCTCGCCGTCCTCAGGAGAGTCGGCGAGGTCGCACTAGGCATCGAGAACATGACCTTCGGTGGCAGCAACGGCCGCAGGGAGAGTATTGTCAGCGTGGCGACGGAGACCGGGCTCGGCGGCCAGGGTGAGGAGGAAGGCGAGGTCGGCACGAGAACCATGAGAGGCGATGCCTAGACAATTCCCGTTTGTCTGTATCACTAAACGCGGTCACTAAGCTGGGTGGGTGTGGAACGGGGAAAATATTACATATCTTTTGTTACTACTATCAACATGGGAAGCGAACCATTGATGGATAAAGGATTAGACACGGACGGAGAGAGTGCGTAAGAGAAAAGAACTTTTTGTGTACTATTCAGCCTTTATTCGGCCGTGACAGGCCTGTTATTTCTTGCAGCGTTTAGACGCCTTCGTTTTCTGGCCTCGCTGGGATGATTGTAGATACTGTGGGCCTCGGCAGATGTGTGCGCACGACTGTGAATCTTCCCGAATCCTGTGTAAACTATTGACTCAAGTCTTTAATCAAAATATTGCGGACATAAGACTAAAACGTTAGCTGCTATTCTACGAGCACCAATCAATCGTACCAGGCGTTGGACATCTCCATGTTATGTATACCACGGTGAAACCAGTTCCATGTCCGAATTGACAGGCTTTCTGGAATGATACAAGATTGCCGTTACAGGGAGACTCGATGCTAATTGGGGCATTGGCATTGAATAGATGGTGTAAAGGACAAAACAAGCACCATGTGTTTGAGATCAAGGCATCAAATCGGGGATACCCAAAGAGAACTACGCTAGGAGCCTGTAAGTTTCACTTTAATAAGAGGGCGGTAGAGTCCCAAGGATTCGGGCGGATAAGCAAGTTTCTTATGCATCCTCAAAATCATTTCAGATTCAAACTCCAGAAAACGCCAATGGTCTATGTGGTATCATCCCGCAATCCCCATGCAAATGCATCCCAGTTGCCTCTATGACGTTCGCCCTTAACATTCAACCCTTAATGGCCCTGCGCACGCTGGGGAACCTCTAACCCAAGAAAATGAAACCCGCAACCCAAGGCCCTTACCAGCTCAGAAATCTGCCCTGCACAACACCATCATTGTCGAAGACGCCCAGGATCTTGCCGTTGAAACTCAGCAGGCCCGGCCACTGGCTGTTGGCGTTGCCGACGACCTCGGGCCTGGTGCCCCAGGCGATCTTGCCGCCCTTCAGCCCGGCGCTGGTCAGACCCTTGATCTGGGCGATGGCGGGCCAGTCCTGCGTCGGCGTGCTCTCGTCGGTCATAAACAGCACGGCCAGACCCTTGTCGCCGAGGTTGACGATCTGCGGGCTGCCGGCGTTCTTCTTGTCCCCAGCGGGCGCGTACACGAGGCCGCGCTCCGGGTACGTGGCGCCGTCGTCGTACGAGACGGCGTACTCGACGCTGAAGACGTGCTCGCCGCGGCGCGTCGTCTCGAAGACCATGACGAGGGCGTCGCGGCCGTCCTTTTGGTCCTTGACCTTGACGATGCCCTGCATGCCGTCACGCAGCTTGACGTCGTCCTTGTGCACCTTCAGGTTGACGGCCGGGCTCCACCTGCTGCCGTCCTTGGAGGTGGTGCGGAACGTCTGTTGGTCGTCCTTGGCCAGCTCTTTGCTGAAAGTCATCTGGATGTTGCCGTCGGCGCCGATGCGCATGAAGGGTTCCCAGATGCCAGGAGCGAAGCCATCGGCGTTTGGCTGCGCAGGAAACTCATGGGCCTGGCTCAGGAACTTCCAGTTTTTGCCCCCATCCTCGGACCGGCAGACGGTGATGCGGAAGTGCGTGTAGGCCTTGTTGTCGTCAGTCTTGTCGTGGTTGCGGAAGGCAGCTAGCACCGTAGGTGGCGAGGTCGAGCCGACCTCCTGGAGGAAGACATTGTCCATGTCGCCTGAGGTGCGGTGGGCGATCTCACCCCAGGGCTGGAACGAAGCGCCATTGTTCGTGGACTTGAGAACCTGGATGGTCCTCTCCTTGTCGTTGAAGTGCGTATAGGCAAGCAGAATAGAGCCGTCGGACAGACGAGTGACGCGCGAGTAGTGGTTGTCTGACGCAGGGGTAGCTTCAACCTTGACAGCCTGAACCTGGACGGCTCTAGGTGAGAGCTCTAGACCTCGCTGTGCCAGAGGATTTGGTATGCTTCGACTAGAAGCTAGAAAAGGCAGGCAGGAAAGGAGCAGCAATGCCGCCTGGATAATAGTGTTGATAAACATGGCTCTTAGTAGACAATACGTGGGTGTATCATGAAAAAGAATGATATGATATCAGGGACAGGAGGAGATAGATCTGCTTGAGTGTAACGAGCATGAAACCAACTCCGTCAGTGGGCTCGTGGGCTTACACTTATAACCAACCCTCCATCTTGCAGATGGCACAGCCGTGTCACCACGAAATAGCGGGTGCCGTGATGTCTGACCACGCGAGAGCACTCTTGACGAGCCTGCGCCTGAGCCAAGAGTCGTGCCGTTTCTTGCAGCCTGAGCATGTCACGATATGCAGGGTGTCTGGTGGTAGGGCGGAGTTCAGGTGGAAGGATCACACGGTTTTCTTTAGTAAACACTGCCGGATGCGGCCTTGGGTCCCTCATAGGCATGTTGGGCGAGGATCTACTCCGTGATCCAACCAGGGCTCGACCTGCGGGACTCGTGTGTGAGGTGTTGTGCCACTGTTGCACATGTCGAAGACGTTGCCATTGTCAGCACGCTGTTAAGAGGGTCTCTGGGCGCCCCTCCGCCATGCTCCTGGGTGGACCAGCGACAGGTCAGCAAAAGTTTCACACCCCGGAAACCCATGTCAACGTGGACCATGGAACTTGAGTGGGTATGGGTTACGGATCTCAACCCTCAAATGCCATTCCTATAAACGGATCTGACAGGTCCCCCAATGGCGGAGAACAAGACTGGACGAGTTGGGTCGCGTCGAGCAGAGCAGAGGAGGAATGCCAAGCTCGCTGTCCGTCTGGAGTTGGGATGACAAGTGCTGCTATTGTTGGCGTCGGCAGGGTTGGACGAGCTCAGCCTTGCTGGCACCGCTCCTTCGGGTCCACGTCCGTGGCGCCATTGGGTCGCTAAAGATAAGCTTGAACTCGCAGCCAAACACACACCAGAACCGAGTGGGCAGCACCCAATTTCGGCAGGGCTTAGCAACGCTGCTCGAGGCTGCTGCACATACAGTCAGGGTGTTTGGTTTCCCTTTTTCTTCTTTTTTTCTTCTTTCTTCTCTATACCTGCACACGTCGGCTACATAACCGAGAGCGGGCCGTCCACGAGCCTCCAGGCCCAAGTTAGCCAGGGGCCCAGCGCGTATCACACATTGTCGCATTTCGCCCGGCCCACAAGTCATGCAAGTCATGGCAGTCATTGATTGGGCGTTCGGAGAGATAGAGAACAAGAATGCCAATGTCGCGCAGCTCACAGCTGTCCCTGCATCAAGAGTTTCGTTGCAACCATGGAAGTGCCGATTTGTCCGGTCGCGCTCGGGGCCTTCACCACATGTCCAGTCTCCACTGGACAGGTCGAGAACATGACCTCTGGTTTCAGCAACTTGCGAAAACCGGTTCGTGTTCTATTGCCGGTGGGTGCACGGCAGACGTACGGACGGTCACACATGGTAAGCCACACGTTCCCTGGCCCACGACGGATCGCTCCTTGCCCGGGACGACGACATGTGCCTGGCTCAACTCGATAACAGTAGGTGGCATCAGTTTGTGACTGTGAATCGCCGCATCTGGGAAATGTCGGGTTGTACGGTGGAACCTGGGTCCTATCAAAATTGCGATGGTAATCCTTCGGAATCTTGAACCTCAGCTCCATCGCACAGCATACCAAGTAGGCAACAGTATCCTTGGCGCGCCATCAACCAGCTGCCTAGGCGCAAAGGATTCGGTAGTGCATCCTTGTGGAATATCGATCAACCATGGTATTCGCATTTCACACCGTCTCCGATATCACGTAATCGGCGGTGAGGTGCTCTGCATAGTGCCGACTGACGTGCCGGCGCTCGTTGCGCCTCTGCCGCGCACCACAACGATTGTCCACCATGAAGGCATACAATGTTCCGCACAGTGGTTTGGCTTTCCGAGTCTCAACTTTGCAGCCCTTGCCCTTTGTGTTCAACGACTGCACTAGACCTATACAAAATTGGCTTCAGCAAACGCCCACTCTTGGCGGAATGTCGTCATATGCAGTAAATTCCAGTCGATACCATAATGACTGATAGAAGCATAGGCAGGAAGAGCAGGTACATGTAGCGGCGCAAGAGTACATGGTTCAACTTCAAGTCGAGACGCAGGTGGCATATTCGTTGGTACTAGGTTTGTCGATGGATGACTATGACATGAGCGCAGACCTTACCATGACCTGAAATCAGGGCTGTTCATGATAAGTGTTTTTGTCTTTGATGTATTCTATCAATGTTGGAAACTAGTTCTTGCCAGCATCTTCCTTGAGCGTCACGATCTTGTTGAGCACGACCTTGTCGTCAGTGCTATCAGAGTCCATGGCAAAGTACGCCACACGCATTCCCTGGAAGCGTACGCTTTCGGGGCCACCCTTGCCCAACTCACTCTCACCAGCGGCCTCGGGCCACGGCGCCCTGCGTTTGACCTCGTCAAATCCAGATTCGATTAGAGCGTTCGGGTAGATGGTTTCACTGTTCGGGTTAATGTCGTTCAGGAAGCCGCCCTCTGCATCGTCCGGCTTCTCAGACTTGAAGAGCGAGTCGTGGATGCGAACCTCGACAGCGCGCGAACCCGACGGTACCCACTGGATGAAAGTCTTGGGCTTCTTGGTCTCCTTGTCGAACACGGCGCGGATCTCGGTGACCTTACCAGTGGCCTCATCCTTGTTAAATGAGACTGCCTTGATCGGGTAGGGGGCCTGGAGAAGGCCGACGGTCTTATTGGGCGCCAGGCGGAAGTAGTCCTTGCTGTCAACCTCGCGGAAATCGGAGCGATCGATGTAGACCGTACGGGTGAACTTGAGCTTGTGAGAGCCCATTGCGGGAATCTTGGGTGAGAAGGGGATGTCGACCTCTACCTCTTCGGCATCTTCGATGACAACGGGCACAGGGTCTAAAACGAGCATGAGCCGGGGAACGGTCCGCTCGAGGTATCGGCGGATCGTCTGGTCAAAACGCTTAAGCTGGATGATAGACGGTGCAGTGGTGACACCAAGCTCGTTAACAAACTCGAGGATGGCGCCAGGCGGGACGCCACGTCGCTTGATGGCAATGAGCGTATACAGGCGCGGGTCATCCCAGGCACGAACAAACCCCTCGTTGACCAGTTTCATGATCTTCCGCTTGCTCAAGACGGTGCCCGTGATGCTCAGGCGTCCGTATTCGCGCTGCATGGGCTGGTGTTCTACCAGCTGCTTGTTCAGCCACTCGTAGCTCACCCGGCTCTGGATGAATTCGGTGGTGCAGAGAGAGTGGGTGATTCCCTCGAAGCTATCGCATAGGCAGTGGGTGAAGTCGTAGGTCGGATAGATCCTCCACGCGTCGCCAGTTCGGTGATGGGGCTTTTCCAGCACCCGATAGGCTGCGAGGTCCCACATCTGGGGGTTCCCGTCTGTGATGTCCATCTTCATCCGCAAGAAGGCCTCCCGGGGCTTGTACTTGCCGTCCCGCATGCCCCTGAACTCGGCCAGATTGGTCTCGACGCTCTGGTCGGCGTGTGCGCATCGGAACCGTGGGCCGTGGTTCTCGCCTCCACGCTGGGCCTTGATCTCTTCGTCTGCAGAGCCAATCAGTATCTATCACCGTCCGTATCACATAGCACGTGAAGATGGCGCACCATTGCAGTGGCAGACATATGCTCTCTCCAGCTCGATCAGCTTTTCCGCCAGGTCGTACAGCTTCTGAAAGTTGTCACTGGAGTAGGTGATCTTGTAAGGGCTGAAGCCTAGCCAGCGCACCATCTGCTCGATCGCGACAAAGTATTTCTCCTCCTCGGCCTCGGGGTTCGTGTCGTCGTACCGCAGGTAGCACTCGCCTCCGTGATGTCTGGCGAAGCCAAAGTTGACGGCGATGGCCTTGGCATGGCCAATGTGCAGGAAGCCGTTGGGCTCGGGAGGGAATCGGGTCACGACAGGCTTCACAGGGCGCTCCTGGTAGACGTCGGCCAGGAAGCCCTGCTTGAACATGGCCTCTGGGTCGAGGGCAGGCTCGTCGACCTTCTCCTTGGGCTTGGGCTTGGCGGCGGCGGGGTCCTTGGGCGGCGCGTTCTCTTTTGCCTTGGCCGTGGCAGCCTTCTTGGCCCTCTTCTTGGTCCTCTTTGCGAGCTCGTTCTTGGACACCATCTCGCCGGTCTCCTCGTCAAGCAGCAGCTTGGCCGTGCCTTCGGTGATTGCGTCGGCCATGTTTGCTGATGGGAGCACGGAAGTGAGAACTGTTGGCGATGCTGGCTGTTGTTCTCGGTAGACTCAACAGGGCCGTGTGCGCAGTGGAAGGAATGGCAGGACCAACTGCGAGTTGTTGTGTTTGGATTGGGATGGTCGGTGACAGGACGGCGGCGGTGACTCAACCCAATGCGACCTGAGACGCTTCAGCCAGAAAAATGGCCCGCCTCAAAAGTCCAGATGGAGGGGCAACGCGCAACGCGGGGCAGAGAAAGCCAACCCACCAGCCAAAGCCCACAACACCGCACAACACAACTCAACATACAGCTGAGATAAGATAAAGCCACCCAGATCTCCCTGGTCCTGGCTTCGGTCGAACCAATCAGCTCAACTTTGCAGAGAGCACAGTCACAGTCATACCTTGTAGCACACAAGAGGCATCAACTCGTCACGGCAAGCAGAGATGCTGTGTCCCTCCCAGCCGACAAGTTGCAGCATGCCTGGTCATGAGGATTGTTTTAAGTCTTTCGTCACGACGCAAAGCCTCTCTCATTGGGGAGAACCCATCTCGGGAAACAACGCGTGGAAAGGCTGCAGCGTACATTTGGATAATCTAGTCATTGAGTTTCCAGTTATACAGACACATATATATCCTTGCTTGCTTCCCTGCTCACCATTCAAGAGGGACCCAAGCTTCATTCGAGACGACGAGTTTCAATCTCCACAGCCGTCCAGTGGATGGGTATCGTGGCATGCTCTCCACTAGCGAGCAGCCAACCCAACCCCATGCCAAACTAAAATGAGCAGGGGGGAAAAAATAGAGTAATCCACGATCTAAAAAGCAATAGAGTCCGAGGATCGAACCTGGTGGCTATGATGAGAGGGGGATTCGAACCCCCGCCTATTACTAGACTGCAAGTAGTCAATCCTAGGGATTGCAAGTATACACTTGAGTGCAGCGCCTTAGACCGCTCGGCCATCTCACCATTGTTGACGTCATAATCCCTCTATCGTATGCTATGTTGGTGTTCGGTCTAGTCCCTAGCAGATGCCGGCTATGAAGCGGCCTCTCTGTGGATCCCCGAAGGTTCAAGAAAATTTTGTACAGAAAGTGCTATGTCCGTGGTCCGTGGCACATACTGGAAACAACGCGTGGTACTTGTACGCACGTCAAAGTCTCGGACCGAGGCTTGATTGAGAGAACATGGGATCCCATATATGCGATATGCGAAAAGTGGGTCAGCGGCCGAGGAGGTTTATAACGCGACGTTGACGTTCACAGTGGAGGTGCTTAGTCCCAACCGCCTGTCGACTAGCACTTACCGTGGCCTGTCTGCATAACCATTCATCGTCATGGATCATAGTCTAATACATGCCGCGAAGGAGCCGACTGCTGCTTCGTAGACATGAGTAGTCACAGACGGGCGAATCCATTTAAACAAATATTATCCAGTGTTAAGTGTATTGGGGCTTGCTAAGAAGACGAGTTGACAATCTTCAGTTTTTTGTCTTGCTACTAAATGCTCAGAT
The DNA here is from genome assembly GCF_022829205.1 of Neoarthrinium moseri. Lineage (NCBI taxonomy): Eukaryota > Fungi > Ascomycota > Sordariomycetes > Amphisphaeriales > Apiosporaceae > Neoarthrinium > Neoarthrinium moseri. The sequence continues at coordinate 55,030 of NW_026055169.1, read as the reverse complement.
GGTCAAAGGGATTGCTTAAAAGTCTACCGTACACACAGATGTTTTGGCCACAGTGTCGGTCAATGGTATGATACATCTATTATAGCCCCCAGCGCCGTGTTCGTAGGGCGTTGCCTATCCGCGCAGTGGTATACTGGTCCTACCAGATTCATTTGTCCGCAGGTAGTCTGTGAGCCCCAAAGAAGTCGACAATCCAACTCGTCGCATTGAACGCTGCCTTCGGCCCTCCCTTGTTGTCATCATTCCTAAGCATGCTAGGCCAGTCGTGCTTGATATTTCCCCCATCGTACACCAGCGTGACCAGCCCGTTGCCCCACGAGCTCACCACCCCTTTGTCGCTGCCGTCGATGGTCTTGTTGTTCTCGTCTCCAACCTTGAGACCATCCCGCTTCACCCACTCCTGGGCCCAGTGTCGAATGTCCGGTAAGCAGTAGTTCTGGAACTCGCCGTGGTATTTTATGGTCTGATCGGCACCTCCGTGGAAGGCCATAATCGGTATATCACCTCTCCCCGCCTCACAGGGAATTGCGACCTTGGATGGCTGCTCACATTCCGACTTGATGCCAATTTCTTTGATGTAGTATGCTCCACTGACTGGCGCAAAGGCGGCAATGCGTTTTGACAATGTTGGATGGCATGCAAGCCGGCCCACGAAACCGCCACCTTGTGATTTGCCGGTTGCATAGATTCGCTTGGTGTCGATGCACAGGGAAGAGTCCAGAGCGTCGAGCACCGCCGTTGTGAACGCAAAGTCGTCCGACTCGTTCCCCGGGGCTCCTTCCCAAGTAGTATGATCAGGACGCTCTTCGTTGTCGGCATTGCCTTGTAAATACACGACTATATATTCCTTGTTGAAGAACGGTGTTGTCAGGCCGTCCAAATCCACCTGGTCTTCCAACTGTCGATTGGCTCCATGGTAAGACAGTATTACTGGCGTTGCATCTCCACTGTTGTACGTCTTCGGGAGGAAGACTCTGTATCGTCGGTTTCCCAGGACTTTTTGACTGTCACTTAGTTTTCCAACATCGAACGGTGCTGGCTTCTTGCATCCGGACGCCGCTAGAACGACTGATACTATGAATGAAGAGGCTGCCAAAAGATGCATATTCAACGTCGTGCACTTCCAGTGAACTCGAGAGTCTGAAGCACGAATCTCAATCCTCGGCAATACTGTTCAGGCTATTTAACCATTCCTGTGATTCACCCGCCGCGGAGCTTTGCTGCCAGTAGCCCGAGTGAGTTCCACACCATGAGAGTACTAAAATCCAACACCACCGTAGTACGGTGGATCTTCATAAGGTATGAGCTCAGCCAAAGTACTTGTAGTGTGGCCTGTATGCTGACTACAGCTCCTTCCTGTGGGGAACCGGGGCTGCTCATTGGACAAGCCCCAATCCTGTGCTGTAAATAGTCTATGGACGGCCCCGTGCTTGGCACACAGCCTCAACCCGGGTTTCCTCCCTTCATGGCATAGACTTGCGAGTGACCACTGTCCAAAGCACGGCTCGCAAAAAGACACCGAAAATTACGTCAGTCATTACAATTTCCAGAGTTATGCTATTTTCAGCGCCGTCGATACAGGAATCTAGCGATTTTGAATCGAGATGGGCTCATGCCTGGTGGGGAATGATGACAAGAGCACGCTAATCCACATCATGCGGCAAGTATTGGGCAGAAACTACCGGGTGCTCTATCAAGCTTGAATCGACAACAACAAAAAGACTTGAGGTCTCAGTCGGCATCGCAATCGTAGGCAGAAACGGGCCCTCCCGAGCACTGCGGTTCCGTTATTGGGCGACAGCTCGCTGTCAAGGGGATCGCCACCAACTAATATACGGGAGAGCCTTTCGCGGCTTCGGCAAAATGCAATGCGGGTAATTTTGCAGCCACGTTCTTGCCAGCGACATTATGCACCAATGATAGATAACATGCTTAATTGAAATGGATCCTTGATGCATCCGAGACTTGCCGGTCCTGTTCATGAACTGGGTATGTCGAGTCGGCAGTTGCACCTGCTGAACGGTGGAGGTTTCAATCGGACCTTCAGTATACAGAAGAAGAGTCCAAGCCCAAGGACATGTGCAGGGAAGACATGCGTCTGCAAATAGAATAGATAGGATGTTGCTTACAGCTTCATCGGCAGTTACTACATCCAGTTCTCCGAGCAGACCCTCGCGGTATCTTGGCATTGAACTGTGAGATAAAGCAGACTGTGGGCTCCCCTTGACTCTGGAAGCAGACTCGTGTCTTGTCATCGTCGAGTTGCTTAGGAAAGCTAGCAAGATGCATTGGAAGATCATTATTACCGCCGCGGCAGCCACACACGGTGTCCACGCTGCCGCGACGCTACGATTTTCTTGTTCTCAACTAGTTGTTGAACGGCTAGACCCGTGAGTATATCCAGGAGTGAGCGTGGTCACAATGGTGAAGTTGTCTAATATTTTCGATCAGCCTCGTCAATCCCGGGTTGAATCCGTCTCCTCACTTACATCAGGTCGTCGGTGGAAATGCCTTCAACGTCTCCATGGACCCTAGCGTGCATGACTTGCCTACGACAGCGACTTGTACTTCGTGTACGCCAACGGAAGATTTTTCCAACTACTGGACAGCCGTGCTGTTTTTCCGGTACGTGAATACCTAAGATGCCTGAGTGTTGCGCAAAAGAACAAATATTGACACGTTTCCCCAGTGCCAAAAACGGTACATTCCATCGTGTCAACACTTTCGGCAATGAGCTCGGGTTCACCCAAGCTACTGGAGGGCAAACGGTTTACTACCTCACCACGGGGAACGCAAAGGTCACAGCCTTTAAGCCTGGGTTCCGGATGACGGTCGGAGACCCATCATTCCGCACAGCGGCGGAGCTGAATGCCAAGTACAAATACATGGATTACACTTGCTTACAATCGTCCATGACGCGCGGCGGCGCGACGACCAACTTTCCCAATAAGCCTTGCCCAGCAGGTATCATGGTGTCGATCCGGTTCCCGACATGCTGGGACGGCAAGAACCTCGACTCACCGGATCACCAGTCGCATGTGGCATACCCCCAAGGCAACAGCTGTCCGTCGACTCACCCTGTCACAGTGCCCCAGCTCTTCTACGAGACGTACTGGGACACGAGGCCGTTCAACGACAAGTCCCAGTGGCCCACAGACGGGTCCCAACCTTTCGTCTGGAGCTTTGGTGACAAGACGGGCTACGGCATCCACGGCGACTATGTTTTCGGGTGGAAGGGCGACGCGCTGCAAAAAGCCATGGACACTAACTGCAACAGTGACTTATTCGCTAACAAGATCAACTGCAATGTACTCAAGACACAGAGTCTGGCCGATGCGAATAAGTGTACCAAGACAACACAGGTGGCTGAGAACCTGGATGGGTGGATGAAAGAGCTCCCAGGAGGTATGGCAGTGATGTAGTGCGTCAACATGATGTTGAGCGAAAACTTGTGTCGCTGTAATCAGGTGCTATGAGAATGGATTGAGGCAGAACCGATCTAGCTCTAGACAACTGTGAACTTGAATCGGGATGTTTCCGCCTTTAACACGGCCTTCTGAGTAATCAGTTTGGAAGCAAAAGGTAACACCGAAACATGAAGTTGTTGTGGCCATCTTCATTGCGTATGAAACTTGACTATTAAGACATCCATTCTATAGGGGTATTTTGAAGGTTGAAATCGCTATCTGACGCCAATCGCACCAAAGAAGTATTCTTAGTTCGAAGAAACCGATGTGGAACTTTTCCGTACGACATGCGTCTGTACCTGGCTATTCTTCTCGTGGTCCTCGACCTCATATCCGAACTGCACCGTCTTGGTGATAGCAGCGCCACCCAGTCCCTGCATAATATACTCCTCGCTCCCTGTGTCGTCCGCTTCGACTCTCGACTTGGCTTGACTCTTCGAGAAGTGACTGCCGGGTCCGTATTGTGTGTTTCGCGAGGGAAGGGGATACGCTCCTGATGTACTGCGGCCGCGACTGCCGCCAGATGAGCCGAGAAGACGAGGGAAGAATCGTTGCGCAAATGGCTTCAGGGCTGGAATAGAGCCGCCGATGATAGAAAGGTTCAGCTCGAGTATGCACCACATAAGTGCTGTCACCGTGTTTTCTGATGATCGAGGTGTCAGTATTTCTTGTTCTTGCTCAAGTCACATAAAGAAGTTCTCAAACTTGGGGGGTGAGCTCACTTGTCAAGTCCGCGTCTGTCAAGAGCGCATACAGCGACTGTAAACGAATAATACTGACGATACAAACGAAGGCTCCCATAGTGAGCACGAATGCAATTCCGATCTTCTGTCTACTTCGGAGCTGGAGGGTCCTCAGAGCAGGCAAAGGAACCACCACGGTTGCGATATCGGTGGCGATACCCAGGGCCGCCTGGGCGAAGTAGAAAGCTGGCCTGTTGATACAGACTGCAGTTAGGGAAGTTTCGAGGACCCATGATCCGGAGATGGGTTTGCAACTGAAGGCGTTGACAAGGACGGAGGCAAAGGAATATCCCAGAGTGAAGGCGAAGACAGCCCAGGTGGCAATTTTCATGGACCGAGACGGGAAGATTCTCAAGTAAAAGAGCAAGATGGAACCTTTCGCAAGGCCAGTGGCAGCGCAGAATACCATTGCTGCGATGACGTTTCGAACCATCCAGTTGGGATAGAGATCAGGTTGGAGAGGGACATCCCAGAGGTCTTTTCCCAGCCCGTAGTTTAACACTATTGAAAGTCAGAGGAATTCCAAAATAAGGTCTTTAAAACGGAGTGACTTACTGTCAAGACACAGTGCTACCATGACTATATTGAGCACCATAGCCGCGACCATAAGAACTGGTGAATTGGCTGTTAGATTGATAATAGATTCCTTTTACGAAGCGAGACTCACGATCATCAAAGGCTATCTTCGCTGATATGACTGCTCTTGTGTAGATTCTTATCGCCATAGTCGCTGTGGCTACTGGCAGGAAGATGCCCACAATGGTGATAAGACTCGATGCCGTATAGGGTTTATCCGCGTTCGGGGTGACGCCGGCCGGCGGCGCCATCGCGTATACTATGCCATTATAGAGTGACATGATTCTTGTCGTCGTTGTTGTGTGGATAGCCCTTTGAGTAGTGTTGGGAGGGCAAATGGCTCCAACTATGATCAGATTCTCTGACCACGACCACGCCCGAGATACAAATTCTAGCCTGGGCAGTGTCTGCACGGAACAGTTTGGGGAACGGAGGGTCTGATAGAATGCTGGGGCAGTGAGTACTAATAATAAGACAGGGACAGGACCCTGATATCTAGATGGTGAAAAATAGCCGAGTCTTCGAGAATGGTTCTCGCGACCGAAAGACGATGCAGCTTTACTGCATGTATCTTCAGCCGGCGCTCGCCGCCAAGAAGCTGAATCATATCTGGGGTATGAAAGCGTACTAATGCCTATGGTTTGTACTCGGTTCAGATAGCTTTCCAGGGGAGCGGAACCCCTAGAGATCTTCTTACAAATTAGCGACACGTATCAGGCGATCTAGGGTTGTGTCTGCATTCTCGTCCGCTCTATTCTGACGCCATGACGAACCCTCATGGGTCTCCCTGCAGTGCATATATCTTGACCTCGAGCTAAGCTAGCCGAAGCGCCAGGCCTGCAACAGCAACCCAGAGGCAGGGTAGGCCGGAAAGGGGGGACAGAGGGGACGATTTGTGCGTTTTATCATCGAATGACCGAAGTCCACCCACTTGAACAGCGCTACATTGCTGTGTACAATGACGGCAAGCTTCGCAAGGCAGATGCAATCAGTGAACTAATTCCCACATGGGCTGACGAACCCAACGTCTTTCTCCTCCACTTCGGCGGCACGTCACAATGGCTACGGTCTAGAGGAAGATTTTGAGAATATTCGGAAATGATCATCTGTGTGGCCTTACTAGTGATATGGATCTGCTCAGGGTTGTGATCCACGCTGCAGAGTCCATCGGGACCTAAGACCTTGTTCGTTAACATAGCATAAATCAGGAAGCCCGACTGTGTCGTAGAAGGTTGGTGTAGGATGCGATAAGACGTTAGTCCCACAAGTTGGCACCATCATGGCAGATGGTGCATCCACACACTCTGAGAACCAAGGGAACCAAAGGAACTAGTTTGCAGAACTTCCCGGATTTGAAACTGCGTACCAGCATTTCCCTGTGCCGTTGACCAAGTCTCGACACTACAGGTTACAGGACAACAATCGAGCCCTCCAGGTATCCAAGGAATTTTGTGCGGTCGACCAGGGTATACCAAATGCATCCCTCCAAAACAAGGTAGTTGGCCGAAATGTACCCTTGCGTGTGTAGCGTGATACTAAGACGATGGGCCAGCCAGCGATTGAATATCCGGCCCAACCGGCGCAGAGCGGAGCAACGGCCGGTAGTGCAGCACCTACATAGCTTTCACTAGCGAAGCTAGATGAAGCAAATGATTCAGCAAATAGGGGCAGGAAGTCCATGCCCGCAGTAGCGTTGCAAAATCTGTCAATAATAGGCATTCGATATGAAAAGTGCCGTCTAACATCGTGACAAACCAGCGTGCATCACTGCTCTCGTTTGGTAAAGATTTGATAGCCCGATAGAAAGGGTGGATGCCAACTCGATATACCCCGCTCTTATCCAGCAGTCATAGAAGTGAATAAAGGTATCGAGAATTTTTTTTTGATAATGGAAAACCTCATGAGAGAATACTGTTGTGGTGAATCCTCGCTCCCAATCCTTCGAAGTTGGCGTTATTATGGTACGCCTACGGAGTAGATACGCGCAAGCCAAGTGAGACTAGTCTTGGACTATGAAGCCGATCATCGACACTTGAACTCGATTGGCAATGATTATCTACTTTAACTTAGTGTCTCCTTGAAATGAAGGGATTGCCCCGGAACATCAGACGGATCCCATCGGCGATCATGCTTGTCTGTTTGGCGTCAACATCTAGTTTCAGCAATTCTCCTCAAGCACTATACTTCCTTCCTCATCACCATAATGGTGATGTTATGAGCATCCCTTCCTTTCGAAATTGACGCAGTATCATTGGGCTCCTATGTCTGATCAAGTATCACTCTAGGAAAGTGTGGACTAATGCATACCCACATTGACATATTGCGCACAAAAAGTCGTATCCGCGCGATCGGGTTGCCTTGGGGGTTTCCGCTGGGAGGCAGGGAGGAGCTCAATTCACCTCGGTTGCAGATTGCCGCTATGGAGTGCGGGAAGAGACAGCGTGCCGAGATGCGCTGTGGGGACTTGTCGGTACTGATCCTTGGAGGAACTCCATCTGTGCATTCCCAAGGCTTTTTCCGACAGGGCTCGCAGGGCTCGCTCACTTGCTCACTTGGTAGGTATAGGCACCATATTGCCCACGTGCCTCGGACCAAACATCAGCTGGTTCAGGTTGACAGGAGCCATTGCAACACTGCGCGGCATATTCCGGTCGAAACCAACTGCCGAAGAACAATTGCAGCAGCTGCACAAACCTTTGCGCCATGTGGCGGGTGGTTTCGTGCAGGGGGTGTGATGAATTGCAGGACCGTGGTACCTGCAGGCTTCTAAGGTTGCCGTACAGAACTACCAGAACCGGGAATTTGGGTCCAACCAGCAGTTGAGATGGCAAGGCTTGAATCGCTACCTAGGTACAGGTGTGTAACAGGGCCAGTAGAGTTGCGCACCCCCGCTGCTACACTACCCTACATATGGGGGTTCATCTCCTCGCCCTGCCACGCCCCCCACGGTGGCGGCCTGGACCCTGACAGGACAAGACAACAGTCCAAGGCATGGGCAACGCCACAATTACCGAATGCGTCTTCGCCCAAATGAGATGGTATTCATCTCATCATCGACGTGAGCCGGCGTATTGAAGTTTCGTTCAGCCTAGCGGGCGGAAATTTCTCACCTTTCAATCTCACGCGGGTGTCTGTTCGCCGCCGGCGCCTCCCGGACACACGGACGATTTCCAGGGTCCAGCGGGGACCAACTCGCTTCCAACAACGAAACCCGGCGCCACTAGCCTCCAATTACCTATTCATTACTCAGCCTTTTCGTCTAGCAGTAAATAGTCATCGGAGGCGTCAAAGGACCTCACGGAGAAGAAGGAAGAGAAAACCGCAAAAGACAGAGCAGCGACTAGGTGACGAACTAAGCCAGACCCATCCACCAGCCCGCCCAGCGGTGGACTCAGGTCGCCGTGAACTGCGAACGACCGCCGTGGGAACTAACGGGAATAAAACAGCCAAGCGGCGGACTTGCTCACTCCTGTATCCACGCCCATCACAACGAAGTGCGGTTGGCGCCGCCAAGGGAGCGGAAACTAATCAGCAGGGCTGGTGGTAGGTCATGGCTTCCCTCCTTTCTTTCGCGTCGTTCAAGTGGGAGGCATAAAACCGCCGAAGCCAGTGCTATTAGTGTCCCATCGCCGTGGAAACTCTTAGATTTAGTTACACGGCTATACATACCATAATACGCAGTAACCTGGGGCCCTATGAAGCTGTCGGCGCGATTGCTCGATCGGGGGGGCCCAATCGCGCGCCCGCTGAGCCCGCTCCCGGTCAAGGACGGCCGGCTTTTACAGCCGCAGGGCAAGGGTAGGGGACTCGCATGACCGAGGCTTCTTGAACGTGGTGCACTCAATTGATTGCCAAATGGCCAAAGGGGCTAGGCGACCAGACAACCCTTGCGACTGCAATAAACACCGGGGCCTGCTTGCTACCATCACCGCACCTGGCAATAGTACGACGGGGGGTCCAGGAGGCCGCGATGGCCCAAGGTTGAATGTAAGTCCTCTAGGCACATCACTAGTCAAGCGCCGGATCATGTTCCTCAGTCACTTAAAAGGTGATGCCATGCGGTTCCTATTCCTAAGTGATCCTTCAGACTTGTTAGGGTCGGCGAGTCAAGAAATTGTGTGGTTACAATCCTAGCAGAAGTTGCCCGTGACCGTCTCTCGACACCACTCGTTTTCCATTAGCACCCTGCCCTGAAGATGTTAAGCCAGACAGTTTACTCCCTTCTGGCGACAGCCGCGCTGCGTGGCGCTGTCGTGCGCGCAGCTTGTGGTCACAACACCTCAGCTACCCAGAGCTGTGCTGCTCTGGGCCTGAAGTTTCCGTCCAAGGTCTTCTACCCTGGTGACACGGTCTACGAGTATGAGACTCAGGCCTTCTGGTCAAACACGGAGCTGATGAACCCAACGTGCGTGTTCCGACCCGAATCTGCCTCAGATGTCTCTGGTGGTGTTGGTTTGAGTCGCGAGTCCAAGACCAACTTCGCAGTTCGAGGCGGTGGACACATGGGCATCAAGGTAAGCTTGGTATACTCACCCCACCGGGATCCAACACTAATGCAGCCTCCTCTAGGGATCCAACAACATTGATGATGGCATTCTCGTGGTCATGTCTAACCTGACTGCCCTGGAGCTCTCGGACGACAAGAGCACCTTGACCATGGGACCCGGTCACAGGTGGGGCGCCGTCTACAACTACTTGGCTGACTATGACCTCGTTGTTCCTGGCGGTCGTCTTTCCCCGGTTGGCGTTCCTGGGCTCCTCCTCGCTGGTGGCGTCAACTTCTTGGGCAACCAGGTTGGTTGGTCTGCCGACAGCGTTGTCTCCTATGAGGTCGTCCTCGCCGATGGTAACATCGTCAATGCGACAGCCACGGATAACTCAGATCTCTTCTGGGCCCTCAAGGGAGGCTCCAGCAACTTCGGCATCGTGACCAGCTTCGATATACTCACCTACCCCTCTACCCAGGTATGGGCCGGTGTTTACAGCGTCTCCGGTGACAACATGGACGCTCTGCTGGCTGTATGTTTCCCCTCGATGTCACTCTCGAGGACGGCACGCTTACCATTGCCATAGGCCGTTGCCAACTTCTCGGCAACCAACACTGATCCTCTTTCGCATATTGTCCCACAGACTGTTGTCGCCACCGAGGACAGCGCGATCGGCGCAGTCATCCTCTTCTACGACAGCGCCACTGTGTCGCGCCCCGACTGCTTCCAGATGTTCTACGATATCCCCAGCATCGCGGACTCAACCGGCTTCAAGACTCTGGCGTCGTTCGCTGTCGAGACAGGCGCGCTTGTGACTGACCACATCAACGATGTCTTTGTCGCCGGCACTACTGTCGGCAAGACCTACGATGAGCTACTGAAGGGTGTCCAGATCACCAACGACGTCTTCTTCAACGCGCTGCCCGACTTGTATGCCGTTGTTCCCTTCGCTAACTTGAGCCTCGTCAGCATCGACTGGCAACCGATCGGAGACCTGTGGCAGAGTGGCTCGGAGAAGGCCAACCCTACTGGCAATGCTCTTGGGGTTGACCCGGCTTCCAAAGGAGGTATGTACTATCGGGAACTGCTTCATACCACAATCGGCAAGTTTCGGGCTTCTGAGGCCAGCGTCATATAAGCCACTATGCCCCTACGAATGAGCCCAAACAAGAAACCTACCCCTGGCAAACAGATCGAATTGGGAATTGACTAACTCGCTATGTTGCAGTGTACCTTTGCTGGGCCGAGGTAGTCGAATGGACAGGCAGTGAGTATGACGAGGCAGTCATGGCGTGGGTCCAGAACACCACGGCGGCCATCAATGCCGCCACCCAGGCTGCTGGCATCTTTGACCCGTTCAACTACATGGGAGACGCAGCCGGCTTTCAGGAGATCTATGCTGGATATGGCGCGGAGAACGAGGCCAAGCTCCTGGACATCTCTAGGAAATATGACCCTGAGCGCGTCTTCCAGACTCGTCTTCCCGGCGGTTTCAAGATTGGCCTATAGACAGACATTTTAGTGCCTCTGAAGAAATATTGTATGCAAAATAAAAACTTGTAAGTACAAAGTCATGCGGTTGGAGTCCGGCCTGCCTTTTTCTGTCCGTGCCTAGTGCTCCGCCAGTATTCGAACACTTACTGGCTGTGCAAACCTATAATCAGGAAGCCACCTTCAACTCGGACACTTGTGAACGGCCTCACGTACGCCCCCTACGACTTCCTTAAAGATGGACTTGGAGCCTAATGGCGGAGGGCAAATAGCGATCAGAATACCAGCCTGCAATATCTACTGTATACCACTATCTTCCAGTCGATACCAACGTAGTTTCTGGGTAAGAATTCTTGACAAAACTACACCGTTCTAGTATGCTACCCTGGAAAAATAAAACCTGCGCGACGTACCACTTACCAAACCAGTCTCCACACCGGAACTGAACTTTGTCGCAATGGGCTGCTGGGCTCTGACTGTCCCCCCCTGCCACTCGCCGTCCGAACGGGGCCGCATGCACAGGCAAAGAAAAATCTTCACCGCCAGCCCACATAGTCACAGGTAAGCGCCTCGGCACTCAACAACGAGCAGCGATCACGTCGCCCGGTTGGGAATCGTGATCGAAATGCCTGGTTAGCTCAATCGGTAGAGCGTGAGACTCTTAATCTCAAGGCTGCGGGTTCGACCCCCGCATCGGGCTCAATTCCCGATGCATCTCAGATATACTGAGATACCTCGAATTCACCTTTTTGCCTATTTGGGCTTCTGCCGGTATACGCGACACGTACTTGCGCTAGCCGGTTTCGATTTTTGTCGTGCGCTTGTCTGATTGGAGGATAACGAGATAAGGTTGGCGATAAGCGATAAGCCACGCGAAGGTGAGAGTTGCTACATGCCCAGGTAACTTAGGTAGGCACCCAGTTGCCCATCCTCAACCTGGCTGAGACTCGAAAATGGATACTTGGGAGATTACCCCCAGACCCTCGATTGGTCAAGGTTCAATCACTTCGCCTCTAGGAAAAACATGCGGATCACGAAGGACATGGAAGCTTTGATGTTCGGGGTCCGGAACTGGGACTCTTGTCGTGAACAAGCACAGAGTCGGATTTAGGGTCTGCCATTACTAGCAGATGACTGAATAGCTTATGCCGAGCAAGACGACCCTGCCGAAAGACTCAGGCCCATTCGATATGTTTCAACAGACTCTACCGAGAGTTGCACCGCTGCAGCACTGCACGAAATCGGCGGTAATGGGCTTGGCTTGGGCACCATCATTGAAGATCGGAGCAAAAACTTCCTTTTGTACGAAGTTCTTCTGTCTGGCTTAGTAGCTATGGAAGCACTGCTGTAGACAGACACGAGGGTTAAGGGTCATGTGATGGGAAGCGATACTACTCAGTCGTAGTTTGGAATTCATACAGCACTTGGGCAAAACATACGCATTCTGTCCCACTGGAATTGCTGGTTCAGTCTGCAATGCTGATTTTGCATTTGTTATTGAGTGTGTTAGTGGTAGCGGCGTAAGAAGCTGGCATGACCAACTGCATGGCAATGGATGTGGTTGAAAATGATTAAGACTGGCCAAATTGGCTTCAGACTTTATTCTGTTATAAGGATCCCACTTTTGACTCCTGCAAATGCTGAGCGAAACGCGGTGTTGCCCACCCTGAAATACACCTATGCTGATATATGCCTTAAACTCCAAAACAATGTGCAAGTCACCACTCGTCCCTTATTTCGCATCTCTCATTATGTCGCTTATGTCGAGCTGGGTGTCGCCATCGACGGCCCCGTTGAAGGCTAAAACGTTTGCGCTGCCATTGGTATCCTCAACTATCCCCTTCACAGCTAGGGATTCCAGCCTGGCTAGCACTTCATCGGGCTTCTCAATCTTATGCAGCTCCTTCAGGTACAGGACCAGTCCAGCAACGTGAGGCGAGGCCATGGAGGTACCCGACTTGACCGACGTAGCAGTGTCGCTCTCGAAGCCCAGTGACATGATAGATTCGCCTGGTGCAAAAATGTCGACATTCTTGCCATAGTTTGAGAATGCTGCTCTGGTGTAAGTTGAATCCACTGCACCGACAGTAATGGCATCGGCAGCGTTGGCCGGTGAGTAGTTCGCGGCGTCACTGCCCTCGTTACCAGCAGCAACGACGACTGTGACTCCCTCCTTGTACAGGGCCTGCACCGCCTCCGTCAGCACAGGCTGCCTTCCACCACCCAAGCTCATGTTGATGACTGACTTGCCGATGCGGGTATTATTCTTCATATCCGCGTAGGCCCACGCCAGCCCGGCCATGATTAGCTCTGTGTTGGTTTTGCCGACGGCATTGCAGACTTTTACAGCAACAAGAGTGCTCTTCTTGGCAACACCAAAAGTAGCCGAGCCGATGGTGCCTGCTACATGTGTGCCGTGGCCGTGGAGATCGTCATGTGTCTCATTAGCGACAGAGCTAAACCCAAAGACTGCGCGGCCGCCGAAGTCGACGTGACTGGCGCGAATGCCAGTGTCGACAACATAGGCATAGTACCCGTCGCCCTGAGCATCCTCCTCGTAAACATAGTTAGTTGTGCCGCTAATCTGGTGAGAGATACTACCAAGACCCCAGGGAGCGTAAAGCTGCTTGGTAGTGTCCCAAATGTGCATGTCGAGAACTGGATCAACCGACGCAACGGAGTTGTGATTCCTTAACGCGTTGATTGTCTCAGTGTCGAAGATACCTGAATAACTGCGGTGCTCGTTGATGTGGAATTCTTTGCGAACACCATCCTCGACCAAGCCGGAAAGGCCACGGCGGGATACACTCCGGCTATGAATATCTTTGGCGTAGGATATATGAGTAGCCATCTCAGTGTCAGACATCCCGCGCTTCATGGTAACGATGTAGTGGTCGACGGGACTACTGCCACTGCCAGTCCCTGCTGGCAGTGCGGCAACTACCGGGATCAAAGCCGCTAGGTATATTCCTAGCTTCTTGAGATCAACCATTATTTATGATAAATGACACTGAAGAAAAGAGAAAGGAAATAAGCCTTGGCTCAAAAGAGTAGCCTCGTGAATAGACAACAGGCGAAAGAGAGGTTATTTGACGATTTGAGAATGATGTACTACAACAATAGTAGGCTCAGCTTCAAATATGATCTCCATGGCTTCATGTATTTATACTATCGTAATCCTTTAGCCTCATAGTTGGGCTGTAGCACTGTGTTGTTGTCTAGTAGATGGGGTTCATATGCCCCAGCTCCGCTTCAAGTCGTCTGGTACCTGACAGCGGCGAAGCCAGGTCCAATGGGATAAGCTTACTCGTTTAGGAAAAATTCAGCCTACTGATTTTGTCGCGTGCACTGACAGCCCCAGCCCGCTTACGGCTGCTGCGACTCCGTAACTGTAATGGTGCCGCGCCAGCGGGCGCAGACGAACCTGCGCTGGTTCTTTGAACAAATAGGCAGTCACGCATGCGGCTTAAACCCATGGGAATAGTTATGATTTCTCCCCTAAACTACGCTCGTCTATCCATACTCGTGATCATGTGCCAGCAATGGGTCTGCTTTTATCAGTCAGATTGCGCCCACAGGATAGGACTATGGTCACATGAGGTGCATACGGACCAAGCCTCAGTTGCATCGGATCCTTCAAATCCATGCGCATGCTGGAGAACTTGTTCAATTGAGATCTGTGAAATGAAGCAGTATTGAGAATCTGTTGTTTCATCAATCTGCAGTGCAATATCCATGATTTACTTGAAATAGTCGATAAGGGTGACTAATGCTAACCACAGTCTAGAGTTCATCGAAGCAAGACAACTCTAAAACAGAGATCAGCTTTGATGGCTCCTAAACCACGGCAAGCGTGACAATTCAATTCAATGCAATGAGAAAGAGTCTAGTCTCATTATTGGTTTCATTCTTACTCGTACGTTCAGAAAGTGGCACCTTGGACCGCGCGAGCCATGTATGTATCCCAGAGACTCGAGCCGAGATTCACAGAGCCAGCTTCCATTCAGCCAAGTCATCTGCCAGATCAAGAAAGTTCACAGTCTATGGCGACTCGTCTTTCGAACTGCGAAAAAAACTTGCAATTTTGATCGGTGCTCACAAAGTAATAATATAAATTAGAAAGATTTAGAGCTGTCGGAGATTGAAAGTCCCTGAAACCATGCTTCAGCTCTCGAACACCAAGCATCTGTTTAAAATTTAGCAACAAAAACCTGGCGAAGCGTGCTCAAACATAGCATATAACTACCACAAAGGACAGCAGTGTAGCAAACGTCTAATAGCAAGAACTCGTAGAATCATTTCGACGTCGGTAAGCTGGCTCGCAGGCCACTGTGGTTTGCACGACTTTGCATATTTATGAAAGGTGGTTGGGAGAATGTTGAAGATTTGATTCTACTTAGGAGCGACCTCGATTCAGGCCTCCAATGATATTGTACATGCAGCCGATCATTTTCAGAACGACTCGTTGGAAAACTGAGAATGGACAGAATTGCAAAGAGTCTGGTAAGCAGCTAATTCTCTGGTCAAAATGTGAGCAACCCGTCGTGCCATATCGGACTTCTTCCCCAAAAACCAGAGTGCTTTGACACATAATTCCCCGCGTCGTATTGTTTCTGACAACTCATTGCTACAAATTGCCGCCAGTGCGAATTGCCGATACTCTTCTGCTTCTGAAAGGAGGAGGACTGTGGCCCGTGAGAAGGCTCGAATCAGAATGACCGTCCACGGTTCTGTCAATATAGTGCCTTCATTGACGGATGGATGGAGCCCTGGAAGTTGCGGCTCCACAGAAAGACCTCCATTATCATCGTCTGATGGTGGAGTTGCGACTCTGGCTAGGTCCGAAAGTTCCTTGACGCTGGTCTCTTGTAATTTGGCAATAACCCTGCCTCGACGACGCTTTTGAGTGTCGTCCTTGAGACCTAGATCATGTTTGTCTACAAGGTCAATGAGGTCGGCGAGCATCAGGGATGCCAGGTGCCAATGTGCAGCGATACAAACAAACCAGCTTTGAATTCGGCCCGGAACAGAGCCAAAATTATCCAAGAGGTCTCTGAAGAGGTTACCGTAGGTCACACTCCAGTAGTGACACAGAGTCATAGCACTGCGGATGATGCCCTCCACTTTCTCTCCCGACTGTCCCCGTCTGAGCATATTCTGAAGCCAAGAAACGTGCCTATAGAGCAATATCTTGACGGGGCCTGACTTGGTGACGGCTTCGGCCGCTTCTTCGTATGTGCATGGCCACCGAACCATCCGAGAGGGCGAATCCAACTTGTCTTGAGCGAAGAGGTCCAAGTTCCACCGCACACGTTCTTCTTCCTCCTGACAGTCATCATGCTGACAATCTTGATCGGATACCACCAATGGTCGCTCGTTCATGGATGAAGAGACAGTGTCAAACATGATAGTCAGCCAGTAGAGCAGACCCACAGAGTTTTGGTCTTCTTCATCCATTAATCGTACTGAATTTTTCGTCCCCTCGCGGTTTCGGAACAGACTCGATTTATTCAAAGCAGAATCGAACCTGTATTTCAGCGCATGCATCTTGCGAGCCGCTCGTTCCAAGTACGTCGGAGGCCCGTCTTGTGATATGGCTCGGGAGATCTCGAGCATGATGTTGTTTTGGTCAAACCCCACCCTACTACAACTTACCGGTGCCGAATCCTCGCTTGGTGCAGACTCTTGGTTCTGCTCCCATGGCTTCTGGGACAAACCCAGAACGGCCTCGGCGCAGACAACTCGAAAGGACTCAACACAAGCCACTTCTTCAAGACATTTCTCAGCTTTGTTCCAAAAGTGCCATTGAATGTCGCGGTCAAACTCATTGGCCAGCTCATCAAAGGCATGTTCTGGTTGTTGCGGTTCTGGTCGTGCCATATATGAGTGATAACGCTGTCGCTGTCGTCGACTTCCCTGAGCCCACTGCGTAGCAAAGGCCATAATAGAAAGGTGCAGAGCCCTGTCGCAGGCACGGTCTTGTGATTGGCTCAGATTTATCAACTTGACACCCTTTGCCGCCTGCTCAAGTTTCAAGGTACGGTGATAAATTCTATTTGACCACGACGGTCCCCATTCTGCAAGCTTCGATTTTCGTAGAGGATCGATGTTTGAGTTATAGGGACAGGTAACTTCAGTGAGCCAGCATGATAGGCTGTTTTCCATAACATCATGGTATATGTGTAGGAGGTTTGATGAGATAAGGCCCTTATTCGTTCTGTCAATAACGTTTTGCTCAAGGGCAAATGGCGACAGTGAATGCGTTCGCTGCTGTGGCCACATTGAAGACTGGTGATGCCGTTCCGAAGTAACGCGCATGTCCTCATCTGATGAGCCGGGTTGGACGTCTTGAGAGATTGTACCTAAGAAGTCCCAGTCTTGTCGACTGGGGAACTGGTCTTGACCACCGAAACTTTCCTCGAAGGGAGAGTGAGAAGCGCCATCTGTCAGAGCGCCAAGGGCACCAAGAGGGTCGAGGCTGTACTCAGGGTCTAAGAAAGTCCTGTCCTGCATGGCATCCGTCGACTGTTGAACAACATTTCCGGTACCGGAGAATCCTTGAGATGAGGTGATCAATAATTCTATTTGGTCTTCTGGAGAGTTTGTCTCCAGACCTTCATATGACCATGTCCCCGAGAGATTGTTGGAGCCATATTCAGAGGTGGCAAGTGAGTCATCGGGATGGCTGAGCTGAGCTGTCTGTTGATTATTGATCAAATCCAGCCTCCGGCGCTTGCTCGAGGTAGTGACACCTCGCTGATGATTGCTGCAAGATGTCGCCTCAAAAGCTTTTGATATGCGCAACTGCGACCAGGCCCAGTAGAGAGTACATTCCTTTTTGGTTCTGGCACAATATGAACAGGGTCGGACTTCGGGTGCTGAGAGCCACCATGTTAGCATATCGTCACAATGACTAGGACCAATATCCGCATCCATTCAGGCCCGGCTTACCTTGAGAATTATCAGGTAAAAATATAGACCCGACGTCGTCCAACGGTTCCAAAGCCGGGGCGTCACATGCTCTCTTGGATTTTCGGCATTGATCACACGAGTGACGTTGACGCCGCATCGCCGTGACGTTGATAATGGAGATCAAGGGGGCTTGGCCAGCTTGCTACCACTATGAAGTCTCTCATCTGTCAACATAGAAGGCAGATGGGACCGGCAAAAGCAATTGGCGGAGAGGAAGTAGATTCGGAACAACGGCAAATAGCAGTTCCGACTCCATGTGTAAGGGAGGTGCCAACGCCAGTCTCTTTCGTCTCTTCCCCAGACTTGACCCCGTATCCACTTCCCCGCATTCCAACATCCCCAGATCCCCAGATTAGTACAGCACAGTTTGCCAAGTCAGCCCATCCTCAGAATCAGGAGTTTGGTTGTGATTGGCTCGTTGTTTACTTGGAATGTGTTGGCGTAGTCCGCAGGCCAGGGACAAGCCTTTGCGAACGGCGAGGCGTGGCTAAGTGCATACATATAGTTAGGTAGACAGTACTACATTTTCTATTGGCTACCTATCTCATATGTGTCTCAACCCCTCTTGAGGGCTTTATAGGCCTCGGCCTCAACCTGGCCCCAAAGTGTCAAGACTTGTGTGTCTGCGAAAGGTAGTATCTGAGTGCACACCATCCCCGCTATTCCCTTCTCGCGATCACACCACCACCACAAGTTGGCCAGCCCAGCCCAGTGGGCGGTGCCTTTTGACCGGCCTGTTTCACCGCCATTACTCTGCATAAAAGTAAGCCCCCAGCCCTGAGGAGGGTCCCCTTTCACGGGGTACAGCTGTGGTATTGGATTTGTCAAGTCCGGCTTAGCGTCTGGGATACCCTGTCTACCGTAGTTTGGCAAATGTGGGATTTGGTTGCGAAACATTTCCTCCACCGTGTCCGCGCGCAACAGTCTTGCGCCAGTTTGTGGACACACGCCATCATTGAGCAGCGAGGCAAGAATTTCTGCAGATTGGGATTGGTGTCAATAAGTGCTGATATGTCGTATCCGTCCAACGAGATGAAAATACACAACTTACTGCAATACTCCTGTGGCTTCGCAAACATGCCGGCTCCACCACTGTTGAACACCTTGCTCGTCTGAGCAGCATCATCAGGATCGACAATCAGAGGCATACGTAGCAGGTGATCTCTGGGCCTTAGTTTACCATCCTTATCTCTAGCATGCATATATGCTAGCTTGGAACGCATTTCCTTCGTCGGAATCATTGACATTTCGTTGATGCCCAATGGCGCAAATACTTTTTCTTGTAGGTAAGCGTTCAAGGTGAGACCGGTTACTCGCTCGAGCACGAGGCCTGCCCAGTCAATACTTACCTGATTATAAAGTGAGCAAAGGGTTCATATACTTGAGTCGGAGAGAATGCTAACGTACTCCATATTCCCAACCCTGTCCTGGTTGGAACAGCAGAGGCATCTTCATGTCCTCGAATCTCGCTGAGAATTCATCAACCCCGGCGGGAAATCCCCAATCTCTCAATCTTTCATTGAAAAAAGTATACCCAAATCCAGCCGTATGGGTCAGTAACATTCGCAAGGTAATTTTGGCTCTCTTCTCTTCTAGAGAGTTGTCGGGCCGCAACACCTTCAGATCCTTTAGCTCAGGGCAGATATTTTCAACCTGTTCTCCATCGTCCAGCTTCAATGTACCTTGTTCCACTAATTGCATACATGCGATGCCCGTAAGAAGCTTTGTACAAGATGCAATCCAGTAGATGTGGTCGAGGGACATCTTCTCGTTCGAAGCAATGCCCCTTTTTCCTGCTGCATGTGCGAACAACTCTTCGCCATCTCTACTAACAAGAACAACAGTCACGCCAGGAATTCCAGCTCTCTGGTCGGCACATGCGCCATCGACAATCTCTTGAAGACTCGCAAGGGTTGAAGATTCAAAAGGCATGGTTATCAAATGACGTACATCTGATGATAGAAGTCTAGAGGTGTCGAGTTGTCGTACAAGAAGTGGGAAGGACACCACTCGTTTTAATTATTAGACTTTGAGTTGCACAGCATGCGGCAAGTGTTTGCCTAAGTGATTGGCACGCTTGAGATGTAGCCTCAGCGGCTTCGGTACCGCGCCCGAATGTAGAGATGAGGTGAGTGCGGATCCGCAGCCGCAGCGCCATACGTCAGCGAAGTAACGCTCCCCACCTTGGACTAACCAATCCAACAATTCACCCTGCATGCGACCATTTGGTTGGCCAGACTAATAGGAGGAGAAGAAATGGAACAGTACACAATAGTAGTCCCAGCCGATGCGGATGAGAATCCGATAGTGATGTACTATGCCCATTTTTGATCCTTCGATGTCGGCAGTGTTAGCTAGCTCGACCTGCGACCAAGCTATCTAAGGCAGTTATAAAGCCAGCATACTTGTGACAGATGAAACTACTTCAAAAATTCTCAACAAAAGCCATCGTCAATACTATTCTGAGTTCAAACTTGTATGAAAACAACCGCCTGCAGCTGTAGCTTTGGCATCATGTCCACAACATCTTCATTCCGTCCTAAGAAGTTCAACACTGAACTCACCGACTACTCAAAATCTCACGGTGAGAGATCAGGTCCATACGCAGATAATCTTGAGGTTGATGCGTTGATCGTCGGGGCTGGTTTCGGTAAGCGTTTCATACTCTCATGTGCATGTTTCGGCCAGAGTTAATGCTGATCAATGCTGTATCACAGCTGGGATATTCATGCTAAAGACTCTTCGGGATCGTGGCAACAAAGCCGTCATTTTCGAAGCTGGGAATGACATCGGAGGCACTTGGAGATGGAATTGTTACCCTGGGGCGGGTGTTGACTCCGAGGTTCCAGAGTACGAGTTTTCTTGGCCGGAAGTATGGAAGTCATGGAATTGGACGTCGAACTATCCAACCTACCAGGATCTTCGGGCATATTTTGACCATGTTGATAAGGTGATCGGTGTTAAGCAACATTGTTCCTTCAACACGGTAGTAGTTGGAGCCAATTTCGATACGGCCACCGGCCAATGGTCTGTTCGAACAGAAGATGGTCGTATTACGAAAGCGAAATTCTTGATTCTAGGCACTGGATTTGTGAGTTCAGTCCCGCACTTTGAGTTGTAAAGCCGAATCAGATGTTAATCATATTTTCAGGCAGCCAGGCGATATATTCCCGACTGGCCAGGTATGAATAAGTTCAAAGGTATCATCCACCACTCCTCGTTCTGGCCAGATGAAGAGGTCAACGTCAAAAATAAACGCTGCGCAGTCATTGGCACAGGCGCATCAGGCGTTCAGATTGTCCAAGCATGGGGCCCTTCAGCAGGTGAACTCCATGTCTTCCAAAGAACTCCCAATCTGGCTGTCCCAATGCGTCGGAAGGCCATGTCCACAGAGGACCAGGAGCGAAGCAAAGGTGTTTACCCCGAGCTTTTCAAACTTCGGGAGACAAGCTTTGCCGGATTTCATTATGACTGGTATGAGAAGAACACATTCGATGACACCCCCGAGGAGCGAGAGAAGTTTTACGACAAGGTGTGGCAAGACGGGGGTTTCAGATATTGGGTTTCTCTATACAAGGATAATTTGTTCAGCGCAGAGGCCAACCAGCAGTCTTACGACTTCTGGGCAAAAAAGACCCGGGCTCGAATTGGGGATCCGAAGACGAGAGAAATTCTTGCGCCACAGAAGATGCCTCACTTCTTTGGTGTCAAACGCCCTTGTCTGGAGTACAATTACTACGAACAGTTCAATCGGGAGAATGTGGACGTCGTCGACATCAAGGAAAACGCCATCAAAGAGTTCACTGAGACTGGAATCACTCTCTCAGATGGTACACATTACGAACTTGACGTGATTGCTGTTGCCACAGGATTTGTAAGTTGATTCCGAGCCAGCCAGGCCAGACAGTGTTTGCTGATTTCTGAGCGCAGGACGTTGTCACAGGAGGTAAGGCTAAATATGCAATTACGCAGACTCGTGTTGGACACCACTAACATCACTTAACCAGTTATGACACAGCTTGGATTGGAAAGTATTCAGAACACCAAGTTACAAGAAGAATGGAACACCGGAGCGAATACATACCTTGGGACAACTGTCAGCGGCTACCCCAACATGTTTCATATATATGGACCGCACGGCCCAACCTTGCTCAGCAACGGGCCATCGACTGTTGAAGTTCAAGGCAGATGGATTGCCGACTTGATTGACAAGATGGAGCGACAGAACATCAAATATGTGAACCCCAAACGTGAGGCATCTGAGGAGTGGAAGAAACATGTCGTGGAACTGAACGACAGATCCTTGTTCCCAACAACTAGATCGACGTACATGGGAGGAAGTATTCCAGGCAAGATATACGAGCCCGTTTGCTACTCCGGTGGCATTCCAAGTTACAAGACTGAAATCAGGAAGGCTTTGGATACCATGCAAGGTTTTGAGGTTGTAGCTAGGTGAAGGTGTGAAGCGGTACACCATTGAGAATGAGCAGAACTCAGTATAGGGGATATCATTCTGATCTACCAGATGCTTAATCTGTTTGAGGATCTGGCACAGGAGTCAGTTGGAAAACTTCTGTTGCCCTGTCTTTTTGTTCTAGTGTATGAGTTCTCATGCAAACAACTTTGGCAATCACTTCAGACATCATGATTTACACATTTTGTCACGATATAGGGGATATATAGAGGAGCGGAACAACGTTAATCCGGGGGGTCACCCCCTATATAGCAGGCTCATCAGCCCATTTCTTTTGTAGCTCCTCAAGGATCAACTCAAGTCAATTCCCATGCTCTCGCGCGCGTTTTAGTGTGACACATTTTTACTTTTCCAAAGCCATGCGAGTAACTGTCGGCTTTGAACTCGTTCATTTTCCACCCCCAAGCCTGACAGCTCTGTAGTATACTTCAGCAATAGCAAGACATTCCGTCTTTTTGATGATATTGCCCTCCTTATTGCACACATCCTTCATATCGTCGTGGAAGTTCCCATCAATCTTGCCGCGATTGTCCTCCGTGAAGCGACCCTCCTTCCTATAGTTAGCGTAACCAAAGTCGTGGCGGTAGCACGACTGCAGGAAGTTGTAGCCGCGTGGCTTATTCTTGTCATTGATGTTGAACTGGTCGATATACTTTTGCGGCACCGAGCACTGGTCGTCCTGAACATACTTGGAGTTGTGCACCCAGTCGATGCCATTCCACGACGATGGAGGATTCCACCATACTTTTTGCATCTGAGCATAGAACTCGGAAATTGGTGTGTGGAAGAGCCATCGGTCGACCTGGCACTTGACATCGCAACTAGCGCCTCCATCATCTGTGACAGGAGCTGGGGCCACGACGGAGGCGCCAAAGCTCAGCGTCAGGAGAGGAAGCAGAGTAGTGAAGTGCATTTTCAAACAAGGAGATTTAATTGTTGATTGCACACTGATGGGACATAACACTGGGGTCGACGTGCCCATGAGCTTGTAATGCGTTAAAAGAAGGTAAACTGTAGCAAACCGGTGAAGCGTGTCTAAGTGGGTTTCTGGTGAGTGATCGGCGAGATGATTAATGAGTGCGCGAATTGACGCACTTTATAGGTGTGGCCTGGGTCAGCGCCATGGTATTCTTGCGGAATATAAACGCGTTGAGGCTATAATTATCAATTATATTAAGCTACCGTGGAATGTATTTAGCACTGTGCGACGAGTCAACCAATCAATTGACTTGCGCAGGTACAAAGTTCGTCTTGCCAAGATTATCTGATGCATCTCAATGCAAAGTGGTTGTCTTTCAGCGGAAATTCGGTGATGAAGGATTCCCAGAGCTGATACGGGTACCACACCCGCTCCCTGTCAGCCTCAAGAATCATCCAGGGGAAAATTCATTTGGTGGGCTGCTGCGCCACGGCAATTGCTATTAATACAATGCATTTGCCAAATTACATCCCCCATCACTGGACTCTGATAGGACAGTGAAAAGTTCTTCTTCTCGCAAAACGTTACTTTAGCTATGCGGCTCTGGAAATAGCCCGTCTTATCACCATTCGTTTGCGAAATATGGCGTCACTGTAGTTGTGCCACAGCCGAGAGGTATCCATTGTGATTCCGCTTAAGCTGTTGTGGACTTAATAAGATGTCCAACTGTTCTGAAGTTCAAGAGGTATTGGTTAGTCAAAATCCTCCATCTTGCCCGTCAGTGAACCCCAGAACATCGAAACCTGTCAACCCCATGAGGAACGTCTGGTCATCATTATAGAGCGGTGCTGTGAAATCGGGGTAGATGTTCTGAGACCCATACGAAGGCGGCTGATTTCCTTGGTCGAGGTTGGTTGTTTCCATAGGCGGCACTGATAGCTGCTGGAGAGCTGCTACTCCATCCCAGGTGGTCAAACCTGCTGTCGTCAGCTGGGCCGTTGGCCATGGACCCGCGGTTGGCGTGGGTAGTAAGGTATCGACAGGATTTGACTGAGAGGGCACTTGTGTCGTTTTATTAGATGAAGTGTTCTGTTGCGATAGCCAGTTTAGCCAGCTGTTGTAGTCTGACGTACTCAGCGGCATCCTCGACCTTGGCGAATTCGAGAATGTTTCTGTTTCACTCAACTTGTCCACAGCCTCGTCGGCAATAGATTGCAGAGCCTCAACGAAGCTGACACCCATCTTTGCCGCCACGTTTCCTTCGGCCATTTTACTCAGGCAGTCCAAGCCGAATGCGACTTGCCTCTCATAGTTGGCATCTCGTTCAAGAATCCCAGCTAACAACACAACTATTGTTGCAATGCTGCAAGCTTGAAAGTCAGTGAACGAAAACCTGGTTAGGTTACCCGTTCGACGGAGATCTTCGAATAGGAGCAGCATTTTCTTGGCAGCTTTGATACAAGAGTTGGCCAATACTCCAATATGCTCGCCAAGCTGGGGCGGTTGGGACTCTCGCCGGAAGTGGTGACGCAGCCGAGCTTTCACGACCGTGACCACGCTCACTTTCCCCATAGCAATCCAAGAAAAGTAGTAATTGGAATAGAGATGAAATGTTGCCCGGTAGCATGGGGATTGCGGTAGCATATTTTGCAGCTTCAGAGACGCTGGTAACGACCGTTTCCATGCCTTGAGATCAGATTCAAGTTGAATCGGCAGACTTTGGGTTGCGGACCATTCCCTGGGAGATGGTCAGCAAGGGGAATACAGCCAAGCTCGTTTGGAAGTCACGTACAAAGGCTCAGCGACTTTATCCAGGATCATCATTAGCCTAGCATCTGCAATCTGGTGCTCAATGTTATTGAATCTTTGAATGTTGTCAAGGGGTGGACATGGCTTTGGAAGGGAGACCGTAATGATTGACGTATTGATTGACCTTGGCCGATTAAGCTTTACAGTTGAGGAACTACAATATATGTCAGTTCACCAACCGATATGGTCAGAAATAATTTCGTACCGTTCTAACGAGTAGATGGACCACCATACTCTTCGACGAATCTCTTTTTCCTCTTCACTCAGGTTGAGCTCATCTGTGTTTAAATGCAAGTCCATTGCTAGAGCTTTCCTGAGCGCCAGTCCAAGGTAGATGTAGGATGAGCCAATGGCACTAGCGGGCAGAAGATAGACCCCTAATACAAAAGGAGCCTGTACAGATCGTAGACCTGGGAAGTCTATCACATCCGGGATCAGCGATCGTGCTTGGTTGTAGAATATCCTGCCAGGATCGCTGTCGTCGGTGTTGAGGTTAGATCTTGACCCGTCTGGTTTGGCGAGGGTTGTCCACTGACTACCCAATGCGAAGGCGGCATGGGCGAGGCAGACAAAGCTACAGTCACGTCTAAGCCGAGACGTGGGATTGGTATAAAACTCATCGACTTCAGCCAAAAATTGAGCCTGGTTGAAGTAGAAGAATGCATCTGTCCCGTGGTCGATGCACACGGACAACAGGAAATCCGCGATTGGGCGGGGTGGGAAGGCATCAACAGCTTGTCGTAGCCTCTGCAACTCGGCTGGTTGTAATGTTGGTGTTCGTACTGCATGCTGTAACTGTGTTAAGGCACTATGTTCTGATGCGAATAGGCTCTGATGACACTCACGGTTTGTACCAATGCCATTAACTGCTCGCCTTGAGCTACATCAGAATCCAACGAAAATGTCTCTCGCAGACGCGAGAGAAACCGCGGCCACATGAATCTTTCGGTTGGATCTGGAAGCTTTAAACCATTGAACATATAATGCAGTGGGTGCTTAACTTACGGCCATCTAGTGAATATGTGCCACCCGGGTTAAGAGGGATGTTGCTTGGGGCATTATTTTCATTACTTTCATCTAGCTGCCTCTGCGTTGTTTGGGAGGGGGATTCTAGTGGGCTTATTTCCCTGCGCCATATTAACATCATGAAAACCTGAATCCAAGGAAAGCGGGCAGGCGAACGTACCGCGCGAATCGGCAGGAAAGGTGATTTCGATCGCATCTTTGACAGATGCCTGATGCAGTCTCGATGCATTTACTTTTCCTCGCCTTGCACCGATCACAACTAATTTGCAGCGTCAGCCAACCCAGAGTGTATAGGTGAGGTAAGGCACTGGGGACTTACGCCCTCGGAGCCCTCTTGCGAATCTCGTCGGGCACACGTCTTCGACGTCGGCGACGGATAGCTGCAGGTGAGCTGGCCGCGGGACCAGCCATTTGCTATTGCATTCTAGGTGCAATTGTCACGAAGCACATGTAGAACATGGGAAGGTGAACAGGCGGCCAGATAGCCGACATCCATGCTCGGATTGGTGGGCGCTTTCAGTGCTTCTATCCGCCGATGCCGGGATCGGTCCCAATCACCCGAGGTGAGCGGCCCTAAGTTAGTTAAACCACTACTGAGTCAATCCCGACGCAACTGCCCCCAGTACAAATCCATAGCGCCTCGACGTCTTGTCCAACGCGACCAGAGTTCGGATAACGCCGGTCCGAGGGCCCAAAGTGCGGGAGTCGGGTGCCTCAATATCCAATGTGCAGGCTTAACTTGAGCACAGAGGCGAAGAAGGAGGTGAAGACTTTGAACTGTCTGCAAATGGCTGGATTGCTATCTAGATTTCTACAAGCCACTTTTGCGCCGCGAGATGCCCTACAGCTGGGGTTTGATCCGAACGGGTACACATGCATCCTCATTGATCTCAGCTGTCCGGCTCTTGTAGATGCGCCCTTCCTTCATGACCGCAATCACGTGCCTCTCGGGGTCGTCCAGTATCGTTACGTCCTCCAAGGGGTTCTTGGCCAGGAAGAGGACATCTGCTTCAAACTCTTCCCGGATCTGACCCAGTGATGACTCTTGCCTTAACATGCGTGCCGGGTTCAGGGTTGCACTACGAAGCACCTCCAAGGACGACAGTACCTTGGCACGGAGTGCGAACTCGTGGGTTTGGGCTGCCCCGAGAGGCCCTAGGAGATCGGTACCAAAGCAGATCTTGACGCCAGTCTCCGAAGCCAGCTTCAACGCCTTGAGGCCCGCATCCAGAACCTCGGTGTTCTTGGATTGCGATTCAGGGGGCAGGTAGCCAGTCCATTTTGCCGAAGCCATCTGATCGTATGTTACCAGGGTCGGTGTCAGGTATACATCGTTCTTGACCATCAGCTCAGCAGTCTCCTCGTCTAGGAAGTTCCCATGCTCAATACCCTTCACCCCGTTCTCGATACAGTGCCTGATAGCTTCCGCTGTGTACGCGTGCGCTGTGACATAGGTTCCGGCATTCTTGGCACATTGCACCATGGCCTGGATCTCATCACCAGTAAATTGCAGATGATCGATCTTGTCCGTGGGACTGCTGACGCCGCCGGATCCCATAATCTTGATAAAGTCGCTTCCGCATCTGATCTCTTCGCGCACAGCCTGCATGCAATCGGCAATACCGTTGCACACGCGCCCGAGACCGTTGGTGGCTCCGCCGCAGCACGCTGAGTGATCATGCTTGTTGCGGTAATCAGCGTGCCCACCTGATTGACTGAGAGCATGACCGGCGATGAAGAGTCGCGGGCCTGGGAACACGCCATCGGCTATGGCTTCCTTGATCGCTGAGTGCGCACCACCACAGTCCCGTATGGTGGTGAACCCCCGATGCAGCATCTGAGAGCAGACGTAGGGCTGCCGCAGAAGACTGACAGACTCTGGATTACCAAAGGCTGAGTTGAGGTCGTTGAAGCCAGGTACAGCTATCAAGTGGACATGCGAGTCAATAAGACCTGGTGAGAGGAATTGCCCCGTGCAGTCTAGGACGATGAAACCGGGCTTCGTCGGTACACTGGCCGCAGATGGACTGATAGACGTGATCTTGCCATTCTGTATTTCAACCGTCACGGATTTGCGGATTGAACCTGCGGCGACGTCGACCACGTTAGCTTTGTGAAGAAGATATGACTTCGGCGATGGTCGTAGCCATGGCTTGAGATCGGCTTCCTGGACCATGCTTGAGGAGAAAGTATGGCGCGAAGTAGCACCACAGGCGGCTATGGGTGCTCGGTATAGAATTGAAAACAAAACACAGAGCGACAGGTCAAATCAAAATGGTTCCATTACCAAGAGTGCCTTAATTTGAAATGCCTACCCAGACGATAAGTGAGCAACCAACCGGTTGAGTTGCGGAACCTCCATGTGTCGGCAACCTGACCCCGCAGTGGACAGGTTCCCGCGCCTACACAGTCGGCTGAGCGTCTCGGATAACTGCCATCTTGGCCTTGCGGCCGACACATTGCCGTAACCTTATCAAAACTCGGCCACGGCCGACGTTTATGACTGGCATCGGTATGTCATATCCGGGGAGAGTCGTTCGTCGCTTCTGGAATGAAGACTTAAATGCTCCGTCATGTTGTCTCCGTCCACGAGACAGACGTCTGGGTAACCTACCCGATTAACCTTGCTACGCTGTTCACGCCCGTGCCCCGAGCCAACATCAATGGATCCATCAATCGACAAGTTGGAGATGACCCAGCCGCCGGCTCATGCTGCGGACAAGCGCCTGAGCGTCGAGGAAAAGGGTGATGTTGTCGAACTAGCGGCCACTTACACTGAGGAGGAGGAGAAGAGAGTTCTCCGGAAGATCGACTGCACTATCCTGCCAATGATGTGCTTCATCTTCTTCCTGCAATATCTCGATAAGCAAACACTTAGTTATGCCTCGGTACGTGGAGAAGTCAAATCGAAGCCTCACTTCCGTCGCTGACCTTTGCAGGTATTTGGCTTGATTAGCGATCTGCACATGACTAGTAGCCAATACGCATGGTGCTCGTCGATCTTCTATGTTGGTACGGGGCCACGAGGACTACCTATAGTACCCTCATGTTTGGCAGCTAACTGGCGTGTGGTATAGGCCAATTAGTCGCGGAATATCCCTTCATCTACCTGATGTCAAGGCTTCGCTTGACCAAGTTCGTTGGCGGGACAGTGTAAGACGGGCCAGAAGTACCTCGAAATGACGCCAACTAACTGTGGTCTGCAGTATCGTATGGGGAATTGTGTGCATGTGCCTCGCAGCACCCCACAACTATGCTGGCTTCGCCGCTGTTCGATTCATGCTTGGGTTTGCTGAGGGTGCCGTTTCGCCAGCTTTCGTAACCATTACCGCAATTTGGTACCAGAAAGACGAGCATGCTGTTCGTACTGCGTAAGTGCCCGATGCTGCAAAAAGATTGATCCACTATGCTGACGCTTACAGGCTCTGGGTCACAATGAACGGCATTGCTCAAGTAATCGGCTGCTTGTTGATGTACGGCATTGGCAAAAATACCGCGCTTTCACTTGCCCCCTGGCGGACAATCTTTATCGTATGCGGCGCCATTACCATAGCAGCTGGCGTTGGTTTTTACATCATCATGCCCAACGGCCCGAAGGATGCCTGGTTCCTGAATGCCAGGGAAAAGGAGGTTCTCTCGCTTCGTATGGCCCAAGACCGCGAGGGCGGCGACAAGGCGTCCTTCTCAGTGCGACAGCTCCGAGAGGCAGTTCTTGATCCGAAGTCATGGTTTGTATTTGCTTTTGGTGTCCTGGTGACGATGCAATCGCCGGTGCTGACGGTATGTGCACACTAATACCGCACATAGGCCGTAAAAAGATAGCTAACCCATGGCTAGTTCGCTTCGTTGGTCATCAACACTATTGGCTATGACAAGTATGAGACGATGCTGTATACTGCCCCTTCTGGTGCCGTCCAGGTCCTGCTCCTATGGATTGGCGTCGCGGGGTGCTGGATGTTTCCACGCAATCGCACACTCGTGGTCCTGGCCTTGATCATCCCGCCACTGGTGGGCACCATTCTTCTCTTGAAGCTGAGCACCGATTCGGGCTGGGCCATGATTGTCGCCTCTTGGCTCGTGAGTATACTCTGTCATTATCATCCTGACTTACGTGGACTGACCCTTGCCTGTTTAGGCTTCTTGCATAACGGCCGTGATGTCGCCACTCCTGTCTCTCACTGCATCCAACGTCAAGGGCAACACAAAACGGTCTGTGGTAAGCTGCATGTTCTTCATTGGTTACTGCGCCGGCTGCATTGGAGCGCCGCAGCTTTGGACCGAGAAACCTCGTTATTTCAATGGAGTGGTCACCGGGATCGTTACCTGGTGCTTGCTTTTCGTAGTCGTCGTCACCTATCGATTCATCTGCATGAGGGATAACCAGGCGAGAGATGCATGCACGGGCGATATTGGGGGAGAGGCGGTTGCA
Organism: Neoarthrinium moseri; assembly: GCF_022829205.1. Lineage (NCBI taxonomy): Eukaryota > Fungi > Ascomycota > Sordariomycetes > Amphisphaeriales > Apiosporaceae > Neoarthrinium > Neoarthrinium moseri. The sequence goes on along the minus strand of NW_026055169.1, from coordinate 24,637 downwards.
GCGAGGCAGGGGGAGATTGTTCTCGACAAGTATGGAGCACCGATAACTGATCTGACTGACAAAGAGGACTCGAAGTTCAGATATAGCTGGTAGATAATGGATTGTATGCGCGGACAGCTTGGTGGCCAGAGCTTGCTCCGCTTGTTCCCAGTAGCCGGACCTCCACAATAGTTCACAAGACAAATGTCCTCTGAAGCATCTTTGCTCTATACAATTATGGCTGGACTACTCACCTGCTCGACGACGAGATCAATGTTGTAGCATAGTGATAGCAGGTTGGATCAATCTTCAGCTAGACACTTCCAAAGCTTGACCCTTAGCTGGTGCCGACAGCTACGCACTGTCTGAAGGGCGCAACGCAGGCCAAGGAACTTCAAGTGACGCGATAGCCGGGGCGCCGACGGATTGCATTATGCGGCGGGTCCCCCGATATCTCGGCTTTGAAAACTCGAAGGAAAGAGAAAAGGCCAATAACCTAACGCGGTCGATCCCGGGCGTTGACCCAATCGAAACCCACTCTGCCATGAGTTCCATCGCCACAGAGCGGCCACGACTCCACCATCATGAACCTTTTCCATTTAAGGCCTAGCCTCTAGCAGCTTGATTTATTTTGGGTATGCCCCCTAACCAAAACTAAGGGGTGCCCAGGCGAACAGGGGCTGGAAGCCTGACGCAGATCAGTCCAGGAACCAGGTTACAATGTTATGCCTTATTTTCAGCATGCCCAAATGCCGACAACCCCTCGACCGTCTTCAGTTCCTGCCACATCACATCGCAGACACCATCAGCTCGGAGGATTCTCTGCATCGACCGGATTCCTGAGGAGTGCGCACCGCTGGATGCGGTCAACCAAATCGCAGAGTGCTGACGTTGTTACCCTCCCCCGACCCGACGCTGCACGGCGGCGGCACAGGTGCAGCTACACCCAGAATGTCGGCTCCTCACGTGCCCCACTACAGCCAGCAACATGGATCTGAGGACACCAAAGACCAGAGAGCAGTAGGCGGGAGGCCATACCCGTATAGTTCAGCAGACACTGGGTTCTCGACTGATTCCAGTACCAACGATGACCCCCAAGGGCAGAGGCTCCAGCAAACCCACCCGGCGCAGCAGGCGTCGCGGTATCATGTGATGCAGTTCTGGTCGTGGGAGATCATGTCATTCTGGGTTGCCGTCGGACTGCTGGCCGCGACAGTCTCGATCTTGGCTCATTATGAAGGGCAGAAACTGCCCGAATGGCCGTTCTCAATCAATCTCAACACGCTCATTGCGCTACTGTCTACCATTCTGCGCGCTGCAATGCTCGTGGCTGTGGCAGAGGTGCTCGGCCAACTCAAATATGGGTACTTTTCACGGCCACGGCCTCTGAAGCATCTACACGACTTCGACAGGGCTAGTCGCAGTGTGAATGGGTCTATAAAACTTCTGTTTATCGCCCCGAAGAGTCTCCTGGCAGTCATTGGTGCCATCGTAACCATTCTTTCCCTGGCCATTGGGCCTTTCACACAACAAGCGATCAAATCCGTGTCTTGTCCGCAGTATCTCCGGGACACGAACGCATCCCTTCCTATTGCTCACTTCATGCCTGGAAGGGCTGATTACTACCGCATCGGAGCAGGCACATGGGAGGTCGAAGTTGACATGAAGGGCGCGATGATCAATGGGTTGACCAACCCGACTGGCAATGACTCTGCCATCGTGGCTACATGTGCAACGGGCAATTGTACGTTTCCCGTGGGCTCGGATGACATAACACACTCATCTCTTGGGATGTGCAGTGCCTGTTTCGACACGACGTCATTCGTCAGTGCAAACGAGAACCGCACCAACTACACCATGCCAAATGACCTCTGGTTGTCTCCGTACTCGGGGCAAGCTTACCTCAACGTACAAGTCGACTACAACCTTTCCTGGGCCTCGTCCGAGTTTCCCGACGGCTTCGCGACGCTCGCGAATGATGCGCTTACCAATATTACTGTGCTCACATTCACTCAGTCGCCTTGCTCCAACAATTCGCAGGGGGAACTCGTGTGCCCTCACAACGTCACTGGATATGTTGGGTCCTCGGACTACGTCGCCACATCGTGCTCCATCTACCCCTGTCTGAAGAACTTCCAGGCAAACATGAGGCGTGGAGTACTCGACGAGAGGGTGGTTTCAACTGTCCCAGCTCCCGTCAACCGGGTCGAGGCGAACATAACCGAAAGCGGCGTCAGCGCGGCAGCAAACTACACAGCACTGAAATCACCCTGCTTGATTGATGGTGTCGAGTATGACAAGTCAAACTTCTCCAGGATACCAAGGACCCCAGGTCGCATTTTTACAGGGATTAATGTTGATGGCACCGAATACACGGCACCAGACGAGTGTCTGTACAAGCTGATGTGGCTGTATGGGCACGCATTGGATGCGTTCATGGCTCAAACGCTCTTCAGTGGTATGTGTACGTATGACTCGAGACAAGGTGGCTCCCTGTACTGCGGAGATGCATGGTGGTTATCGCCTCTATACAACACCCAAAATGCGTCATTCGAAACCATCAATAGTCAGATTGACCAGTACGCCACGGCGGTGACCAACAAGTTTCGAACCCTGGGCTCGAACAACTACAACTTGAGTAGTGAAGAATCAGCCCTCGGATCCGTCATCGAGATGACGGTCTGCACAAGTTTTGACTGGCGCTGGCTTCTTATGCCGGCTGTTTTATTGGTGGCGACGGGCAGTCTCTTGGTCTTGATGATCGTCCAGAATTACATGAATCCCCAACAGCCTGTGTGGAAGAGCTCCATCCTGCCACTTCTTTTCCATGGATTCGGGCAGTCTCCAGAGATGGGTGCTCAGCCAGCCGTGGACCTGGACCATATTAAAGAGCGGGCGTACCACATCAAAGCCAAGTTTCAGACTGGCATGAATGCTGGTTTCGTCGATACTACTGGTGGCAGAGTCCCGGCGGCCAGAGATATTGATTTGGATTCCTTGCTAGGGAATCGAGATAATGTGCGCAGATAGCGAATGCCAATAGGGGATAGGCACGAGCCACGATCCTTCATGTTGATACGACTGCCAACAAATTGAATATGTTGAATGAGGGTCCACGATTATTCAACAGAAAGAAGACCGCGAAGGCTTTTCTGGCACGCGCTGGAACTCTCTTTTCGTTGCCACAAACACTTTATTCTTTCTTCTCCAAGTGCTCCATCCAAATCCGGAGACGTCATGATGAAAATTACTCTCCCGGGCCTCCATAGTTACCCTGCGTAGATTCTTGGTCTTGCTGCTGGTTATGATATCCAAAATCTGATCGTCCAAATGCTTCTCATCATCCTGGCATGAGTAGAAGTGAACTTCCTCCAAGGCAGTAGGCAAAACTTCTTCAAGTCGAAGAATTCTGCTATGAGAGGCAGTGCTTTCCGTGTCGTCATCACTATTGTCGTTGTCGTCATCAACCCTTCCAACGAGGATATCTTGGGGTAGAGCCAGGTCTTTCAAGTTGACGAGCTTCCGGAGTGATCCGATTCTGCCTGTGGCCTCGCCTTCCTCGTAGCAAAAGGCCATACGACAGTCTAGGTCAAGCTTCTCGAGCTTACGACCATATTTCCTGAGAGCAGTGCCGAAGGCACAGAAGTCTAGATCATCCGCTCCGACCGTAGCATCACCCCAATCAATTTGAAGACTCTGCAGATCTGGACATCGCGAGAGCATGCGAGACAGGGCGCGGCTATCGCAGAGGGACCAACTCAAATCAATATGCCGCAGGTTCAGTGTGACCCCAGGGTATTCGTCTTCGGCCTTTTCTTCTCCATCTTGCCAACAAACCGCCCAGCCACGCAAGGAATGCACACTTGGCAACGCGAGCAACCCGGCGGGTTCAAGCCTGGTGCATAACTCCGTATCACCATGCCGAATACGAACTTCTTGGAGATGCATTAGGTGATGGACATGCCCACATGGCCTATTTTGGTCGGCTTTCACCTCCTTGACCAAGCCGACCTTTAAATTGTCTGGCCCATAGTAGCAAGAAATTTCCATTACTTGAAGATTGGGGAGAAGGAGCAACACCAAAGATACTTCTAGATCCTCTTTCTCTTCCTGCATATCAGAAACAAGTTTCCTTTCCATGCTCTCGGAGAGTCTCAGCTTGGAGCGAACTGCTTCGACAAGAGATAACAGCTCAGGCCTTGGAATTCCGCAGTCTTGCAAGTCCCAGAACTGCACCATTTGCGCAAGATCAGGGCGCTCCAACAGTGTGCGGAATAAAAGTTGGCGCTTCTCTGGATTCAGATCCGGTATGTATCGGTAGAGGATTGGTTGAGCAAGCCGTTGCAAGCGCTTCGAAGAGCGACAAAGCTGTGACAGGGTTGTGAGCTCGGCGAATTCATCTGGGACGCTGAAATGCAGGAGTATCTCCAATATGATCTCATTTGCGAGCAACTTCATGGTCCCAATTGACTCCGGGCCTATGCGTACGAGCAAAGAGAGGCCTGCTGTGTTATTGAGAGTAGAGAATATCAAAGCAGTCGTCGAATTGAGTTCTGTAGCCCGCTTTTGGATATTGGTCGGTACCTGGGCAGGTGGAACGGACTCCCCACATACTTAAGTACGTTTAAGCTAGCTGCGCTAGGCACCAGAGTCCAGGCAGCTGCTCCACTAAACGGCCTATGATTGAGATTAAATACAGGCACCCGCTGAGGCCCAGCAGTGACATGGGTCTCTGTAATATCCATAGAACAAGGTGCACTTTCAAAGACGCTCGATTGAAGGCAAATGAGCCGCATGCATCGTTGTGTGATTACGTTCCGATTTGAGGACCCCGGAAGAAAGACAGCCCAAAGTGCCCTAAATACATGTCACAGCAATCATGATCATCCCCCCTCTCGGGTCCTCCGATACTCTTGGATTCCAGTGGCCCAGCAAAAATTTGGGCGTTCTAACGAAGTCTTCATATGTGAACTTCAGCGGCATATCATATCTTATACCACTCCAGGCCATTCTCGAGGCGATCCTACGACTCATCCTCGCTGATCATCGATGTACAGTGACGACAGGCTAGGACTCGTTCCTTCAACCTCTTCAACGACAGTCAGCTCTGGTAGGCGTAAGGCGCTTTCCTCCATAAGCTCTGCAACACATTGTCGATACTCAGTACCGCACTAGTTATGTACCTGTACTCGCAGAGAGTCACGCGAGACCCGGTCAACAAGATGGAAAGATCGCTCGTCCTGTAAACATCTATCCGGTGGCAATATTTCAAGAGATAGAAGGAGCCAACAATTGGTAGTCAGATGAATGAAGATATAGGGAGTCGATGGTGTGGCCGTACTCCCCTGTGTTGAATACCACGTGGAGGAACAATGGTTGCGAGCACTCGACTTTATCCAAGCGGAAAGTAGCTTTTCCCCCCATCGTCACAACCATTTTCTCACACAAGAACCTGATTATCGAACACTCTTGATGGCTCAGCCCACAGCATCTTTCCAACGTCAAGAGTCAACACCTTTGGGTTGTCGGCAAGATCAAACAATTACCCGCCATCAAACAATTATAGACTTCCTTCCGAGAGGCTGAACTCTTTCAGAACTCCTGGAAACCGACGTATCCAGGCTAGAAATTCACTCAACAAGCCAGACTATCCGATCTCCTCTGGATCCTATATTTCTCGGCCTTTGAGACGTTCGTGGGGATAGCTACTCATAGTTGGACTTTAGCAAGTACTCTGCAAGGAGGGTGCTGCCACCCACGTCAACCACGTGGACATTTCTCGTGCGCTGGAAAGAGACAGAAGTAGCATCGCCGAGAAGGCGTACACGTCACTAAGTAATTTCCGGTCTTGAAGACGCCAGCACAGTGCAGAGCCCTCAAGAGCCCTTTTTTCACCAGTTTCGTGCTTCGGCAGTCTTTTTGGTATCCTCATCATATGCGGCTTGTTTCTTTCGGATACATCAAAATCAAGGGATGTCCAGTCTGTGATAACGTAATCGGTGTTTGACGGTAAGAAGCCCTTTAGTAGGCCCCCAGAGTCGGTGCTTAGCATTACCGAAGCATTGGTCTGGGCGTTCATTTATCGCAAACTCCTCAACAAGGGATACGAACTCCAGACTGCGATAGTAATTGGCCAGTTCATTCATACCTACGGTGGAAAGCGCTACCGCTGGTCATTCTTCGTATCCTGGGATATGGCTTCGCCTTGGCCCAACCAGCATTGGATCTGACTGGCCGTCCACGCCCCTAGATCCTGATCACCAAATGAGTAGTAACATGTCCCGAGCAGTGTGATATGGTCAAGCAAAACATGTATGCCTTGCTTAAAGATGCTTTGGCGTGGATCCGAAGATGATTTACGTGGCGCCACATCCGAGACCGGGCTGATTATTGCCTGCAGGCCCGTAGGGCATAGTGCGAACCAGCATACAACGTCGCGTGTTCTGGGGCATGTCTTTACAAGGCTTAGGTATGCAAATTTTGCAATTAAAAGAGTACGTTCGCTATGGTGATATAACTTCCAACTTCCCAACTCACCGTGATGTCCTCAAATATGCATCACCGGCCAAGGAAGTGGGATTCCATATTGGAAGGTGGCCACAAGTTGATGGGACGCCGATCGCCCATCGAAGTTCCATCAACGCGACTCGGCTGTCGGGCCCGAATTGCGTGCTCCCCTAGCAGGATAGCAACATCACAGTTCTGGCATCACGAAACGATGGTGTGTGGGGCCCACCTCTGAACGGCAGCCCATCCAAGGACGTCGGCGGTGCTCCGATAGCAGGGCAGCCCTCGTGCGTCAGCTGCATTGCTCATTCATATCCGTTTTTAACGAATAACCTGCCTAAATCAAGAGAAGTTGCCAATGCCGATTGGACGCTAGTGTTGCTCACGCAATATTGGCCATGGTCTCGCAACATCGCTTTGAAGCGGGGGAACAGTGGTGGATGCGCTGCTATAAGAATGAGACCGTAACGTTCCTACCCTAAGTGGTTCTCTCAACGAAGATTGAATGCGAGAAACCTCACATAGACTGTTACAGAATATTTCAAGTTTCAGTGATCAAAATGGCCCCATCTGCCACCGTGACGGTGACCGAGACAGCTCCTGTCCCTCTACCGGTGCGGTCTTTGAAGAAGCCGACGCACTTCGGCGCCTACAAAGAGCTTGGGGCAAGCAGCCTGGACAAGGAGGCCGAGCTCAATGGCAAGGCAGATTTCGACGCGGCAAAGGTGAGGTTGACAAAGACGATGCCATCCGAATTGTCCTAACCATTGACAGTACCCTCATTACCTTCCAACCTGGAACCCAGAGCAGAAATACCCTCCCCTAGAGCCCTTTGAGCATTACGAGCACGGCAAAGACGCCGACACTTCATACCCAGACTTGTTACCGCAAGGTTCAACTGTGACAAATCTTACCCCGTCCATCGGCACAGAGGTTAGAGGAGTCCAGCTGAGTTCCTTAAGCAATGCCGGCAAGGACCAGCTTGCACGCTTCGTGGCCGAGCGCAAAGTGGTCGCATTCCGGGCCCAAGACTTTGCGGATCTTCCGATCTCAGAAGCCTTAAAGTTTGGCGAGTATTTTGGCCGCCACCACATTCACCCAACGTCTGGGTCTCCGGAAGGGCACCCCGAAGTTCATTTGGTACATCGCGGCGCTGGTGACGAGGGCGCTGAGAAGTTCTTCGAGTCACGCACAAGTTCTGTTGCGTGGCATTCGGATGTTTCGTATGAGCAGCAGCCCCCAGGCACCACCTTTTTGTACAACCTGGATATCCCTGAGACGGGCGGCGACACCCTGTTTGCCAACTGTGTCGAAGCATATGAAAGACTGAGCCCTCTGTTCCAAGAGCGTCTCCATGGATTGAAGGCGACACATTCGGGCATTGAACAAGTCAATGCTTCAATGGCAAGAGACGGCATCAAGCGCCGAGAGCCTGTCGTGAATGAACACCCGATCGTCCGGACGCATCCTGCAACCGGAGAGAAGGCGCTATACATTAATCCACAATGTGAGTTTTCACCCTCCACCGGGAGTCGAAACCCTGTACATGCTAATCGAGAGTTTAGTTACTCGCGACATTGTCGGCCTCAAGAAGGAAGAGTCAGATGCCATCTTGAAGTTCCTGTATGATCATATCGCTTATGGTGCAGATTTCCATGCACGCGTCAAATGGGAGGAGGGCACAGTCGTTGTGTGGGACAACCGTGTAACCCAGCATTCAGCATTGGTGGACTGGAAGAACAAGCAACGAAGGCACCTGGCCCGCATTACGCCACAAGCCGAGAGACCGTATGAGACGCCATTTTAAATAGCTTCAAATGAAACCAGGAATGAAGTCTTTACTAGCCCCAGAATCGTCCTTCTTGCTTGTTTGGGCGTATCCTTTGGTCCTTGCAAGGCTCCTTTCTCGGGCCCGCTTTTGGAAGCCGAACAAAGCGCCGTCAGATTCGTCATCTGTGGACTGTGCCGCATCATGGGCGTCGGGCCCTGAAGAGCTTGGCTTCGGCGATTTACGCCGTGGCGGTAGTACAGCTGGCTTATGCGGGCCCGTCGCAAGAGTTTTGCGCCTGTCATCCATATCGGCCGTTGTCCTAGGTATTGACGCGGTCGGCGGCCTGTTCGAAGCCACAAAGGGCTTGCTGCGAGGTGGGGTATCCAGATCCAAGTTCTCGTCTTCATCTTCTGCATCGAGTTGCACAATAGCCTTATAACGTGACGGCTGCCTATCACTCTGACCTGGAGCACGATTGGGCAGTGGAGGAGGCCGTACATGAGATGCGCGAGTCGACGTATGCTTACTTAGGCTTGAAGTTGCTAGATTTCGTCCCGACGTCGATGTCGACGGATCAAAGTGATCTAGTCGAGGTATTTTCTTTCTCGGGCTCTGCATCAACCCAAATAGGGAGGTGCCCTTGTGATAGGTGTCATCTTCCTCGGTGTCTTCATCGTCGGCCGTCACCCTCTTGACCAGCTTTTGTTGCTTCAAGCGTGCAGCCCTGTCGAGCTTCTTTTGAACTAGGTCGCTCACTTGTCCGACAACCGGACGCGTAATGTCTCTGATAGTCGCTGCATTATGTGACTTGGCCTTGTCTTTCAGTTTCTGGTACTCGGCGGCGTGAAGATGCGCGGTGAACCTCTGAGCAGTGTAGTAGAACTCATCCTCCACCATGCGATACATGTCATCGCCATCAAGTCCTTCTCTCATGAAGCTACCGTTGTTGTCAGAAATACAAGTCGAAGGTACAGTAGCATGAAACTTACGACTCTTCCAATGGCTCAGGCGGTGGTGAACTTGACCTCGACCGTTCTACTGGCATGTCAGTTGATATAAACCTTGAAAGGCGCGAAAGCGTACTCAGGCTTAGTCTCTTGACCCGTCGATTCACTAGCGACGCGACCGTGGCCTTGACATCTTCTTCGCCAGATCCTTTGGCTTCAGCTGTTGGTCTTCGAGGTGGTGTAAGTGTTGAGCTGGGCATAGTGGAGTTTGCGCGGGATGAAGCTTTGACGGTCGCGCCGTCCCGCCACGGGATCTTTCGCGTCATGGCGACTGGCTAAAAGGCTTCGGCAATGTTGATGAGGTTCAGTATCTGTGCAAATACATCTAAGTGCATCGGAATGGTCGTCCACAGCAAGGAGATGGCGAGAAATGAATGGCACGAGAGCCACTGGGTGGTTGCTGGCCTGAATCGTGGCCTGGTACTCTTTCCCTGCAGAAGGCAGGCCTTTGTGTGGGCGCGTGCCTGAGAGGGCCACCCCAAGCGGTCATTAGCGGCACTTGAACGACAGCCGTCAGCAACCCAGGTTGGGCAGTCAACGATGAGACAACGCCTGGATTACAGTTATTACACTAACTCCCAGCTTGAGGTCAACTTCACCCTCGAGTCTATCATCGGAAAACGCACCCAAGAAGCTTCCCCCCCTCATAAGCACGAACCACATTGCCGCAAAGATGGATGATTCTATGGCTAGATACAACGCTCTTAATTTGCCCGCCTCCGAGCATAACTCACATGAGCACCGACACGAACCTTGGCCTTGACAAGTGCGAACCTCAAATGGACTCGGTGCTAAATCTTCAATCGTCTACTCTAAGGGGGAGCCCGGGAGGGCGTTTTCCCTCGTTCACAATTAGTGTGCTGCCCTTGACGTACCCTAGTCGAGTGTAGTAACTGCAACCGAGTGATTCAAATTCCGCCTACAAGCGACGCCCCGTCCATGATCAATTTCCGCCCAACAGGAACAGTAAAGCCATGCACTATTACCATGAACTTCCTGAGACACCGTGCCTTGGTTCGGAGCCGTGCCGGCTGTAAGTAGGCAAACTTCAAGGAGGCCGATGACCCGCCATGTGGATCTCGCTTAGCGGGAATAACGTCAATGGCCGCAATTCTGGTTAGTAACTGCCGTATTGGATGTCCGATCTCGTCTCCGTAACCGATAACGATGCCAACCCTTATCACCGGCTTGTTTCCTGTTGGTCTGAGTTCATAACCCTCTCGGCCCCTTGCTTCGTTACTATGCCGTCGTGGATACCACAGTCAGCTCCTTACCGATGAATGAGAGCGAAAAGGAAGTACAGGTCTCCGGTCAAGCGAACAGCCCCTCGTCGGCACAGCTTGACACGACTACAAGCCAAGATGGAGTCTCTACTCCAAGCCGCCCTTCGGAGGACATCGAAAATGACGACGAGCTGATTCACAGCAGTGGTGACGAACAGCAACCACAGGACGTGGAAACTTTGTCACGGGTCTCCAGCGGCCCGCCTTACACGGTGTTTTCCCGACAGATGATACATTGGATCATAGCTATGAACTGTGTTTCTGCTTTTATATCACCCATCACCGCCAATATTTACTTTCCAGCCATCCCGGCGATTGCCAAAGATCTTGATGTCTCAGTCGGGTCGATCAATCTGTCCTTGACCACTTATATGATCTTCCAGGGGTTGTCACCAACGTTCGTAGGGGACTTTGGTGACGCGGCCGGAAGGCGGCCGGCTTTCATCATCGCCTTTGCCGTGTATCTGGGTGCCAATATTGGCCTAGCTCTGCAGCGCAACTATGCTGCATTGCTCATACTCAGGTGCCTCCAGAGTGCTGGAAGCAGCGGCACGATCGCTTTGGTGTTCGGAGTGGTCGCCGATGTTGCAACTACTGCGGAGCGTGGAAAATACATGGGCATTGTTGGGGCGGGCTTGACTGTTGGGCCGTCTCTCGGCCCGACAATAGGAGGCGTGCTCTCCGAGTACCTCGGGTGGCCTTCCATCTTTTGGTTCTGTGCCATACTGACCGTTGTCTGGATGGTTCCATACGTGCTTACTGTTCCTGAGACCGGTCGGCGCGTCGTGGGAAATGGATCTGTCAAGCCACAACCATGGAACATGACACTGCTGGATTACATTCGCTTTCGTAGGCAACCCCGTGAGCCATCTACGGCACGGACGCAGAAGATACCGTTCCCGAACCCTTTCAACACTCTCATGGTTCTCTCGCACAAGGATATGGCCATGGTTCTGCTATATAATGGTCTGCTTTACCTAGGGTTCATGCTCATGGCCGCCACGCTCTCAACACAGTTCTCCGCTATCTACCACTACAACGAGCTGGTGCTGGGCCTGTGTTACCTGCCAATAGGAGCGGCCACCACCATCTCCTCCATTGCCCAGGGATATCTCCTGGACTGGAACTACCGCCGGACCGCGAAGAAGCTCGGATTCAAGATCGACAAGAAGCGCGGAGACAATCTCAAAGACTTTCCCATAGAACGGGTGCGAATCCAGATCATCGTACCATGTATCTTTCTTGGAACCGCAGTCTATATCGGCTTCGGCTGGGCCCTGCAAGCGGAAGTGCACGTAGCAGTGCCGCTGGTGCTTTCGTTCTTCGTTGGTCTGCTAGTTACAGGTTCCTTCCAGGTCATCAACACACTGATCGTAGATCTGTACCCCGAAGCCCCGGCGACAGCGACCGCGGCGAACAACCTGGTCCGCTGTCTGCTCGGTGCCGTTGGCACGGCTGTCATCGAAGACATGATCGCCGCCATGGGACGTGGTTGGTCGTACACTCTTATTGCATTGATTTTCACCGTCTTCTCACCGACTCTGTGGTTCATCCAGAAGCATGGTCCGGCCTGGCGCGAGGAGCGGAGACAGAAGATGCTGCGCCTGCGGGAGAAGGAGGAGGCCAAGGAGAGAGAAAAAAGCCCTCCAGATGCAGATGCAGATGCACATAATGGTGTTGTTAGAACAGATAATGCCAGGTAATAGGTCATTCTAGGATACATCAATAGCCCAAGAACACGGAGCCACAATACACGAGAACGTCTCCCAATTTCCGTCTCATCATACATATTTCGTTCGGCTCAGCATCTAAGATCCATCATACCCTATGCGTCAGCTTAATCTCACCCTCAACTCTCGCCAGATCCTCCCACCGCCTGCTCTGCCAGCGCTCTGGCTCGCCCTCCACGGCGTCAACCCAGTGCTTGATGGCCAGTGCCGCCTGGCGCGCCCAGCGCTCGTAGGTGATGTAGCCGGTGCCGGTGCCGAGGGGTGTCATGAGAAGGCTCTCGATCCGGCGGCTCCGGCCCTCGGCGCAGTCGAGGCTGCCGTTGTGCCGCTCGACGGCGTTCAGGAGACTCCACACGCACTCGTACACGACCTCGCGGTCCCAGTCGCACCGGCTGGGCATGCGCATCGTCGGGCACAGCGCCACGTACGCGCAGCCCCAGCCCGTGCCATCGCCGTACCGTAGCCGACCGTCCTCGCGCCACTCGGCGGGCAGGGCTACGATCTCACATTGGCCCGGGGGGAGGTAGCCCCTATTTTTACCCCGTTAGTGTTGAGTCTTCTCTTCAAGCGTTTTCCCCTTCCTCAAGATGAAGAGGAGTATGTACGAGATAAGATAGAAAAGAAAAAGAAAAAAAAAAGACAAAAAAGAGCGCATATATAATCCTATACATACGAAGGAAAGTACACACCGGTGCTTCTCGTAGATGGCTGCCTGGGCAGCCCGGGTCACGGCGCCATAGTCGTCGGCGGGGCTGAAGGCGCGGCTGATGGCGTCGTCAAAACCACCGTCCAGGATAGCGTACGAGTTGGCGGGCGAGACGACGGCATCGAAGCGCACGGCCGGGTCCACCGCCGACAGCGAGCCATCGTGCACCGTGTACCTCAGTAGACTGGCGGCTGCCGGCACGGCCTGGGGTCGGGAGGGAGTGGTGGAGGACGACGAGGTCAAGGCTGAGGTGAGCCAGCTGACCGGGTTGTTACTGCCCTCGGGCTTGAAGTTGTATAGCTTCAGCGCCGCCTCCCAAGCCTCGGCGGCCGCGGGGTCGTAAGCCAGGAGGTGGATATGGGGGAGGATTGAGGGTGAGGCTGCGGACGTCATGGTAAAGTGGTGGATCAGGAAGTTGTTCTACAATTTGGCACAAAGTGGCCCAGCCAGTCGCGTGTGTAGTGACGAACTCGTAAGTTGACCCAGTATTTACAAGAATGGGTAGATAGTTCAGGCGTACTTGTAGTATAGTGACTTACGTGACTGATATACTCGACTATGGACAGATTGAAACTACTGCAACAATCGCCGAGGTGGAGAACAGCTTATGGGACAACTAGTGGCGCAGCTGGGCTGCTGCCTTACCGTGACTCGCATTCGGACTGAGAACAGATTGCCAGATTTGCCCGATTCGATATAAGTGATAGGCTGTTTGGTTCTCATAGCAAGCTAGCCGTCGTGAGTCCTGTAATCATAGTGGATGAGTCAAAGGTGGCCAATGAAACTATGAAGAATGTATTGGTCATTTTTCTCATTGATTCATCTATGCCGTAAATAGGAAGAGGTTTCCCAACCCAGTCCTGCGGAATCCCGTCCCTTTTGCGTTGCTAAAAGCACACTAACTATAGCTTGGGAGGCTGTCTCTCGGGCACCAAGGCCACCGAAGGCGCCTGGTGAAGCTGTACACATTTAGATGAGCAGTCGCTTACTGTACCTCCCTGACAACCTTATCTATGGCTTTGGCGACATACTCGACATTCCGCGTGTTGAGACCAGCCATGCTAATACGGCCGTTCTTTGTCATGTAGACATGTGCCTCCTCGCGAATCTTGAGGACCTGAGCCTCGGTCAAGCCCGTAAAACTGAACATGCCAATCTGGTCCGTGATGTGATTCCACTTGCCAGGAGTCTTGAGCTCCTCCAGCTTGGCCCTAAGCTTCTCCCGCATGGTGATGATGCGCCCGCTCATGGTGCGCAGGTTGTCTTCCCACTCGGCATACAGCTTGGGGTCGTTCAGTACGGTGCTGGCAATACGGGCACCGTACAACGGGGGGTTGGAGATTTCGGAACGCTGCAGGATGGCCAGTTGTGACGCAATGCGGGTAATGGTCTTCTCGGCATCCGGTGATGGGCCGGTGACAACGTGGAAGCAGCCGGCACGCTCACCGTACAGACCAAAGTTTTTGGCGAACGACTGGGCAATGACCAGCTCGAAACCCTGCTCGACGAAGTAACGTACGGCAGCATTGTCCTTCATCAGGTCGCCCGAGGCGAATCCCTGATAGGCCGTATCAAAGAAAGGGAAGTGGTTCTTGGCACGAATGACCTCGGCGATCTCCTTCCACTGGTCGAGTGTCGGGTCTACGCCGGTGGGGTTGTGTGCACATGCGTGGAGCAGGATGATGGATCTGTCGGGAGCGCCGTAGATGGCCGACTTCATGCCCTCAAAGTCAAGGCCCTTGGTCTCTTTCGAGAAGTAGGGGTAGGTGGCAATGGGCAAGCCGACATTGCTGAAGATCTGGTTGTGGTTGGCCCAGGTCGGGTTCGAGAGGTAGACCTTCTTGGTGCCGGGGTAGAACTTGGCGAGGAAGAGGGCACCGAGGTGCACGGCACCGGTGCCGGAGATGGTCTGGACGGAAGTGACTCGCTTCTCCTTGATGGCGGGCGAGTCGGCGCCACCGAGGATCAGCTCGGCGGCCTTGCTGGTGAAGGAGACGATGCCGGCGATGGGAGCATACTCGTGGTTCAGCTCGGGGTCGTTGCGGAGGATCTCGTCTGCCTGTTGATTTTGAGAAGAGCGGTAAGCATGTTGTGATTGTAACAGGGTAGAGGGTAGAGGGTAGAGGGTAGAGCGCAACAGAGTTCTGCTGTGTGCCTAGGTATGCATGGTGGGGGTGTATACGAGGTATAAGTGCTGATGGAGAGGAACAATTACCTTCTTGACGACGGGCAATACCCAGGGCTTTGCGTTGTCGTCACGGTATGCGCCAATGCCCTTCACAGCCAGGTCAGCAAACAGAAAAAAGGGCATGAAACACGTTGGGGCCAACACACGAGATCGACTTTGTTCGGGTCCTGGTCGGCCCTGTAAGCTCTCATCAAGCCGAAGAGGGCATCCTCGGGGGCCTGAGGGACGACCTCGGCGGAGAAGCTGGTGGCTGCGGGCGGCGACATTTGTTTGGCGATGCTGTGGACTCGGCGGACGGAGTTTGCGTGGTAGGAGGGATCGAAGTTGTTTTGCGAAGGCATGGCGTCGGGAGAAGAGCGACGAGACAAAGCTGGGAGCTGGGAGCTGGGCCTGGGTCTGGTCTGATTCACCTGGGCTGCGATAGGCCGAAGCGGGCAGGTGGGCTGATGATGATGCGCCTACGGAGTACACGGTACTACTGTCTCGCAGGCGGGGCCAGGCTGGCCTTGGGGGGGATGGGGTGGGGTTGGGGGGGGCAACGTTCGGGGCGGCGGGGCACACCACCAGTGGACAGTGGACAGTGGACACGCCCAACAGCGGGTTCGTGGGCAGCTACCCAAAACAGTGCTGTAGGTAAAAGGTACAGGTAGCAGCTAGGCAGAAAAAGCTAGGGGGCGGCGCAGGCAGGGCGTGGGACCCCGTTGGATGCGCTACGGAGAACGCGGGTCGCGAGCTGCAGGGGTAACTTAGCAGTGCGTCCCCCAAGAAAGACAAGACACCTGGCAGTGTCACCCGCTGCGTTTTAGCGGCGGGTCCGGGGCAGGCTGTCTGGGTACCTGGGTATTGATTGCAAATGCAAATGCAACTGCAAGCGTCTTCGGGCTGTCTCTGACTGGAGCGGCTGCCGGTCTTGGGCGAAGCTCGGTGATTCGCGTGCCCAGTCAGTTGTCGCCCGTCGAAGAAGGGAGCTGCACGCAGTGATGGTTACGGGACGCTCTACCCTGGCTCGTTCGGCGCAAGGGATCGTATGCTGGCGCCGCGGGCTGAGGTGACGGTGACGTGACGTGACGGGGGTTTCAGCTGTTCCTCAGCTGTTCTGTTCCGCAGCCGACTTGCTGCAATGGAGGAATGGAGATGCTGCAACGGACCAAAGGCACGACAATGGGAAGCTGGGGTGAGCTGCACACACGCAGTGGAAGAGCTGCAGCAGGTGCCGGGGCTTAAATGCCACCAGCTGCGCCCGGCATCACGACCTACGTGTGGGACCCTGCCCCCCCGGCCCCAGCTATGATCTCACCAGGCCGAGGTTCCCAGCACCCGAACATGCCCGTCCGCGCCTGCAACCGAGCAACGGCCAACCAGCATCGCGGCAATACTCATTCGCCCGGAGCAGTGGTGGGTGCAAGGCGCAGGCCTGATGCAAACAGCATTCATCAACTTATTGGCGTGGTGGTTACTGTTTTCCCCCATGCAGCCGCTTCCGTCGCACTGAACAGTCGGCAGCGGCCACGGGCCTGAGAGCCAACATGTGATGTTGGGACAGTCGGGTCTGGCTCTGGTTTGGCTTACACGGTAGTTCACATGCCACGGCAACGCACCAAGAAACTACACGCGCCAGTTTTGGCAACTCTATTCAGTTCAAGCTAAACTGCCACCTGCTGAACCCCCTGCTTAACCTCCCCCGGCGGCTATATCAACAGGTCCCACACGACAAGTAGCGTACACAGACCACACGTCGCATAGAAGGTATACTTGGCCGGGCTGGGCTTCTGCGAGGCCTTCTTGAGCTGCTTGTTTCCACCGCCCACATCCTCGACTATATTAAACGAGTCGGCGACCAGCTGGTCAATATGCGCCGACTGGGTTGCCAGGTTCGTGACCAGCTGTGTCTGCAGCTCCGAGATCTCTATTAGTGACTTCTCGGCCGTCCTGTAGTTATGCATGATTAGCCCCGTGCCGTGGAGATGGCTTTTTTCTCTCCAAGCCGCAGCCCGGAATGCTTACCTGACTTGGCCCAGTATGCTCTCGTAGTGTTCTAGCATGGCGTGGTTTTCCTTCTCAAACATCTGGATCTGCTCCGGTGACAAGTCGTCCGAGGGATTATAGGTTGGCTCGTCCTCGGCCGGCATTCCCTGCGCGGCTTGCGAGGCCCTCCTCTTTGCGCTGGCCGGGCTCCTAGGCTCTCTTGCACCGGCCATGGCGCCCATCTCCGGCACGCCGGCCCTGGCCAGCACGCTCCGGCTCTTCTCCATCTCGCGGTTCAGCCGGACCTCCATCATGCCTTGCTGCGTCTTGACGCATTCCTGCAGCCGCTGCCTCAACGTCCAGAGCACGCTCTCGCGGTGCGTGTTGACACTGTTCGCCGCCTCCTCGGCCGCCCTGTGCTCGGCGCTCTTCGCGGCCGCGAGGGCCCCGGTTACGCCCCCGGAGGCCCACGCACCCAGGGCACCCAGGCCGCGCGCGAACTGTTTCTTGATCAGCGCCGTCTGGGTCTCCTGCCGGATCTGCTCCGCGTCGGCGAGCTGGCGGATCTTGGCGTTGAGGTCGCGGAGGAGCTGCTTGGAGTTGGCGTCAATCTCCTCGCGGTCGTGGTCGGTGAGAGGCTGCTGCTGGGGGGCTCCCCGGCCGTTCTGCTGGCGTATCAAGGTCCGCCGCGGGTGAGCGGTGGAGAGGTAGGACTGGCGAATGCGCAGCAGGTCCGTGTGCAGGGACCGGATGGCATGGTTGATGGTGTAGGCCTCCTTCAGGAACTCGTCGAGGTTGTCGGGACTGAAGGCGTCGCGCTTGGTCGGGGGCGCCGAGTGCGTCAGCAGGATGCTATCGAAGGCGGGAGTGAGGTCTGTCATGGTTGGCGAACGGAACGGGGGGAGATGCAGGCTATCGAAGCATGCCGATCAGTCGAGTGTTGAGGGCGACTGTCCAGCTTTCAATTGTCCCGTTTCGCTGTCACTCGCAGATATCCAACTCTTGGAGACCCCCCGTCCTGGACAAGCTTATGACACATGTGTCAAGCTCCAGGAGGTTCTCCTGTTACATGCATAAATGGCGAGGGCAATGCCACGACCAAGGGGTTTAGTACATTAACCGTGCACACATACGTAGCTTCGGCCTTCGAGGCCCGTTTAGCGGGCTCGCCTGACGATCCCCCGCTAGAAAATAAAAATATCGACCTTGCTGCCCCTCATGCGTGCCCCGCGGTCCGTGAACTCACCAGAAGCCCTTCACGACCCTCGCGTCCCCAGTCCGGCTGTTACTCACCTGCAGACTTCCTCCACGACCTGCCAACATGCCCTCTCCAGCTGTGACCTCGGTCGAGGTCTCATCCTTGCCCTTGGTTGCGACGGGCAAGGTCCGGAACCTGTACGAAATCGACCAGTCGACCCTCCTCCTGGTGGCCAGCGATCGCATTTCGGCCTATGATGTACGGCCGTAGCTCTCTGCTTTGAACCTGAAGGCTTCACGCATCTCTGACCCCGAGTGCAGGTCGTTCTCCAGAACGGAATCCCCGACAAGGGCAAGATCCTGACCCAGGTTTCGAGTCACTGGTTCTCAGTCCTCGCCGAGAAGATCCCAACCCTCAAGCACCATCTTCTTACCCTCGCCCCTCCATCCTCCCTGACGCCTGCCGAGCGCTCCCTCGTCGAGGGCCGATGCATGCAGGTCAGGAAGCTCAATGTGCTTCCCATCGAGGTCATTGTAAGGGGCTACATCACCGGAAGCGCATGGAGCGAGTACACCGAGAAGGGCACCGTCCACGGCATCCCGCAGCCCGCTGGTTTGCAGTACTGTGCCGCCTTCCCGGACGGTCCCATCTACACGCCGTCTACCAAAGCTGTCCAGGGCGAGAAGGACGAGAACATTACTCCAGACCAGGCGCGCAAGATTGTAGGCGACAAAGTCGCCGATAGGATCGCCGAGCTCTCCGTCACCATCTACAAGGCCGCGGCCGAATACGCCAAAGCCCGGGACATTATCATTGCGGACAGTACGTGATTCGAAAGCCATGGGTCCCCCTAACTATCGCCACCCCGAAGCTCCTCTCTTCGACACTCGCTATGCTATTCCAAGGCGGTGTGTGTAACATTCTGCTAACACGTTCAATTGTAGCCAAATTCGAGTTTGCCTACGACGAAGCCAGCGATGACATAGTGTTGGTGGATGAAGTCTTGACACCCGACTCATCGCGATTCTGGCCAGCGGATGCCTATGAAGTTGGGCGGGAGCAGGATAGCTTCGACAAGCAATATCTGCGAAACTGGCTGACGTCTAACAAGTTGAAAGGGAAAGAAGGCGTGGAGATCCCCGAGGACATCGTATCGCAAACAAGGGAAAGATACAACCAAATCTTCGAGGTACTTACATCCCCCGTTCCCTCGTCCGTTTGTGCTCAAGGATTTGTATGCCTCGGCCATCTCGGCGCAGTATCGAAACGTGCCCACATTGCAGAGATACTAACATTTATTGATGGCTATAGCGATTGACAGGACACAAGGTAGAGCACGCATTGGCCAGGTAAGATTGAATAAATCGATTCGTGACCCAAGGTGGCCAGCAGTCATGTTGGCTGCGAGGCCACCAAGGCAAGTGGTAGCTGGGGGCTATATAGATCGCAGCTCCGGGATTTCTCAATAGACCCCGAGCTCTCCCTGACCTAGTGTATCGCTCCACCTCGCACGACGTGCAACACGCGGCAGCATTCATAAATCGGAATGTCGTGACATAAACGATAACTACTGTGCTCCAGGTTAGTCGCGTTGATTTATGGGCAAGCTATAACCCCAGTGCTTGATCTGGGATACTGACAAGCGTCGGCTAAGCCCGTTCATATGTCTCGCCGAAGTCGGTAGCCTACCAATAATAGTGTCACTAAATCCGGGAAAAGTATTGAACTGGTAAAACTAGTCAAGACTTGGCTTATGAACGCGGCTGGAATGCCGGCTTGGCGACGTCACTTCACGTATGTCGGGCGGATCCGTCCAGGGATCCACTTCTCCGCAAGGCTATTGCCGCGAGACGCGGGTGATGCACAACTCCACGGGGAGACACTGGAGATTATGACCGAGATGGTAGATCGGCGCCAATATTGTCGAACGGGGCAAGAGTAGTCGGACCTGGGGAATGCATGCCCAGTGGAGAGCGATGTGAAAAGAGGGGCCCCGCGGGAATAAGCCAGACCGCTGAGAGCGGCGGGATGGACTTGGCGTCTTGCAGCCATAGCCATTAAGTCTTACCATAATCCAAATCGAGAAAGTGTATAGACTGAGATAAGCAGAATCGCCCAGAATGTATTTCTCTGAACCTAAAACTATATCAAGCAACCCTACAACACGACCTTTGATTACCAGGCTGGATAGGCCGGCATACCTGCCGGCACTAATCGGGACCCAGCTGCATGCGTGCTTGGAAGACCAACGCCATCTAGTGTAACCCTAGGGAAAGTTCTTATACTCAATACTCCACAGAACCACAATATGATATCATCCTGCTGGTTCCTGATTATTTCGGTCGTGTAGAGCCCGAAGAAGTCCACAATGATTATCCCAAAGCATAAATTGGTCCTCAACCCTGCTCCCGGATAGTTCAGGTGCTCAGGTAATTGCTACGTTTGAGCTTTCAAGATGCTTCGCCGAGCCATACTGACCGTGTTTCCAACACTGGTGACGGCACTATGCCATACCTCCGGAGTGTGTGTTGTTGAACCGGCTCCTAATGGCGCAGACTCAGCCATGGCTATCATCAACGCCTTCCAGCTGTGTGGGCACAATGAGGCATCTCATCGAGGAAAAGTCGTTTTCAAGAATGATACATACCACATCAAGAGCGTGATGAATACTACAGGGCTCAGTAACGTGGACGTGGACCTACAAGGTACTCTGCTGTGGAATGACAATATTCCCTACTGGCTGAACCACTCGCTTCCTGTCGGATACCAGAACCAATCAAGCGCTTGGCTCTTTGGCGGAGACAACATCAGCTGGGTTGGTCACGGCTTTGGGACCCTCGATGGCAACGGGCAGGTCTGGTATGACTTCGTGAATGGTACAAACAACTGTACGTGAACTTCTGAGTACATGCATTACTGTCTTCCCTGTCCACGACTAATACAGCGTCAGATCCGGGTCGCCCGCATCAAATCACCGTCACGGGAACCCAAAACAGCTACTTCAGTGGTCTGCGCTTTGTGCAGTCGCAGATGTGGACCATGACGCTGATCCATAGTAGTAACGTCCTGCTCGAGTCCATCTACGTGAACAGCACCGACAGCAAGCAGGAGGTCGGTTTTGGGTTCTCGTCGCTGAACACGGACGGCGCTGACACGGTGTATGCGGACAACATCACATTCCGCGGGTGGACGGTGGACAACGGCGACGACAGCATCGCCATGAAGGCCAACAGCACCAATATCTTGATTGAAGATTGCCGCTTCTACACGGGGCTCGGCGTCGCCATCGGCTCCATCGGCCAGTACCCCGACACCTTTGAGTACATCGAGAATGTGACGGCTCGCAACATCGAGGTCCATGGCATGCGCTACGGCGCCTACGTCAAGACCTGGACCGGCGTCCCCAGCGGCTACCCGCCCAACGGCGGCGGCGGCGGGCTGGGCTACGCGGCCAATCTGCTGTTCTCCAACTTCACGCTTCATGGCGCGACAGGAATCTTTGCCCTGACACAGTGCACGCACTACAACGATGCCAGCGGCGACTGTGATACCTCACAGTTCCAGATCCGCAACCTACGACTCGAGGATTGGACGGGCGACTGCACGAGCGACGTTGTAGCGGACCTACAGTGCAGTGCTGCGTCACCGTGCACGGGGTTTGAGATTGACGGGATTGATATCATTGATACAGTGAACAACACGGCGCCGTCAAATTACTTGTGTGATAGCGTGGTCGGTCCCACCGGGTTCACTTGTACGGGAGAGCCGTGGGAAGAGAACAGTCGGTAAGGAGTGGACCCATGGGAAAGAGCCAAGCCCCGAGGTCTGTCAATTATGTTAATGAAAGTTGATACACACTCACCCCCTACTCACGGTATAGTACTAGAGACCTGTGACAGATCTATGGGTAGAGAGGCAAAGAAAGTATGCAGCAGACATTTCTTACTAAGCCTTGTCGTCTTCGTATATGTTTAGCCAACCCAGCTCTGACATTTGAGCGATGAAACTCATATGTACTTGAATCACTGTTGTTTGAAAGTTGGCAGGAAGGCAGTGCCGTACTTCGCAAGAGTTTGGTGCTCCTTTTATTTGCACTACCAGGTTTTTGAAGGAATCTGTTACCACTATAGATCAGACATGGCATTTGTGACTTCAAAGGCTTCCCACTCCCCGCCCGCCCCCCTCTCCGACGGGACAAAGTCCCGACGTTCTCCATACGGGGACCTTGGTAGTTAATAAAAGTAGCAGTGGACTATTCCCACGCTTTGTTCACTTTCCTGTCTTTATTGTCTCAGCCAAGGCTTCTAAGTTCAGTATTTCAGTTTCCTTCATATTGGCTCTCCTTCTATCAGCGCTCCTTTTTTTAAGTCTGTGTGAATAACTACCATTGGTAAGCCCGTTCAGTGTGCGCCTATTTCTCACTTCCCCAGCTAGCAAGCTCACCTTCAAGAGAACAGCTCAACATAGTGGAGGACGTAGGGCCAGATCTTCCTTGTGTTGGTGAGTTTCAGAGCAAGCTTTACCAGTCTAGTAGCGAGGAACGTACAGGATTATTGAAGGATAGATTATATGATGGCACTCAATCGGATGGATTGCTGTAGTTGTAGCCCGAGGGTTTCGTGCTCTCGAGCTATGTTGAGCCCAATGCGTCCAACAGTAACCATAACTTTCTGGCAGCTATGACAATGCTTCTTGATTCAAAAGTAGCTTCATCTGACAACATGTCAAAATTGCACACTGTGATGCTCCAATGATTCGACACAGAACTTAGAAGAGTGATTGAGAGATTGGTCACTAGCTGATATCATTCGCTATAAGAAACAAATTGTATAATCCAATGCTCGATCAGAAAGGGCAAGAGATGCCACACACAGTTCACTAGGCAGAGTATTCTACGTCAAGATATCGGAGATGACAGTGTGACCCAAGACGAAACTTTGGAACCAATATGTTTATGTTTGCCTCCTGAAAATCGAATAACAGATTCAACGAATAGTATACACTGCTAGTCAGCTCCGCCCATACTCCGCAAAACCCATGGCGTATCTAACTGAATTTCAATAATGCTCATAATAGTAACCGGAATAAAGACTGATCAAACTGTTTCGCTCGTTCTCCGGCTCCAGAGAGAGTGTGGTGATGTCCTCGCGCCTGTTGTATCACGAACCCCGACCTCTCCGGGACACTTCGAGCAAGGGCAGTGTGGCGCCGCTCCACATCGCGATATTCCTTTGCTGTGCAGCCGCTGCTTTTGCGGGTCCAATACTTCGATCAAATCGATCAGAAGGTGCTGCAGACGCCTGAGTCTATTCCCTGTGGGCGTCGTTGTCCCTTTCTCCGTCAAGGTCTTTAGCCCTTCGACAATCGGTTTGAACCAGTAGTGCGGATCATACTGGGCATCACCTGGGCTGGCCTTCCAAGCTTTGGTGAAGTCGTAGAATCCCATGCACATTTTCTCCGAATTGTCTCCCACCTCTGTCATCAGCTCTCCAATTGCCATCTGGTGGCCGCGCCAGAGAGTGAAGGCTGTGCCTTCCTCTTTGACATATCGGCTGATCAACATGACACCCTGGATTGAATGCAAAACCTCAATGAACTCCCTCAGACGCTTGTCCTCTTCCAGAGAGAACGGAAGCAGCTGCGCTTGGCGCCTGAGGATGTGCGTCCAGGCAAAGAATTGGCCCAGCACAAAGGCGGTGTAAATATACAGCGAGTCATCGTGCTGTGGGGACCGCCCGGCAAAATCGAGGACATCGGCCTCGAAGATGCCCCAGATGCGAGACTGCAAGTCCTCCGCGGCAAACAGAAGGGGATCACGATATTTCTGCAGGAGATGCTCGGCTTCCCGGCGTGCTTTTCGCTTGTCCGTGGAGTAGTTCAGGTATGCACTGAATCCAGCCACCGCCACGGAGGCGATGAGAGAGATGACTGCGACGACGATTGACGCAATGTCTACCATGCTGGGCGACTATGCTTTTGAAACTTTTTGAGGTCAAGAAGCAAGATTCAAGTTCTTCTGGCGCAGGAATGTATGTAGGAATCATGGCGACTATGTACGTTTTTGAGAAGTGGCCAGGGGGTTGAAACAATACGGCGCAGTCCAATAATATGAAAGCGATCCTTGGCAGAGACATGGGTTATCGCACGGGTAACCAATCAGACATAAACCAATTGATGCTGAGCCTCACCAACGGGGAATAGGCGAGCAGGAAGGATCAAAAATTGGCGCCAGTTGGGCGCACTTCGTTCAGCTCTGCAGTTCGATCTCCACTCCTCGAGCACCGTGGACCCGGCGGCAATGTT